>NW_010966459.1:1145575-1154872 GCF_000463585.1 Tarenaya hassleriana
TTTAAATCTTCGAAGATATATATATATATATATATATATGTATATCTGCTTGAGTTCATGGGATGTTGTGAATCTTGTTTAATGATGAGAATTCGAATGTAAATACCGCCGGAGGCGCCTTGCGACATTATTCATTTAATAATAAGAAGAAAAAAAGTGAGGACGAAAAAGGAGATGATACAAATATATATTTTCATTGCATTGGATTTGTCATCCACGATTATTCCAATAGACTTTCAATAACGCAAAATGTTTTCTTTTTGGATATGATCGAGGAGATAAAAATATTTTCTAAACATCGATCTCTCTTTATCTTATACAACCTCCACCGATATCTTAATTCAATATATGTATGAAGACATTTCCAAATACCATCCATCATACAAACTATAATACGGTACATTCTGTGATCTATCCTTACATATATTTATATAAATAACAAATTGAGAACAATGTTAATATATGAACCGCCTGAAATTCGAAGCAAGTACGACTTGTTAAATGATGAATAATGATATAAATGGTATAATAAGCCGAATCAATTGTATAGTTAAATATTCTAATTCCAATTATAATGACAAGCGTGTATCTAAATCCAAAACTTCGGAATTTATTCAATAATAGAAAAAAGTTTGTAGAAATATTAATGTAGAGAGTTTCTAAGTACGTATTCAAAAGTACTAAAAGAAAACAGCAAGCAATAGAAAGGATATATTGATTCATATGGTAAATAATATATTTTTAAACGATAAATTAAAAGAAGAAAAAAGGACATTGAAATTCGAAAACGGTGAGGGAATATATATATATATATATGGAGGATGTAGAAAAGAGAAACTAGCGTGAGGAAGACATATATTACACATATAGACATAACATTTTTGGACCCACCCTAAAGTATATATGCAATAAATACTACTACGCAGGTGAATAAAGCGGTTGCTCTGTCACACCGTATCTTTGTTCCATTGCATCTCTTCTCATTCCTCGTTACATCATAATACCCTTATTACGTGCCATGATGATGACGATGATGATGATGATGATTCATCCTTATAATGACCTAATCATCACCTTCAATATCAATTGTCCTTTTTTTTTCACTTGAGTTTGCAACCCTAACTTGAATTTAAAAATAAGATGGTATTTGTAGTTTAAGATGGAATGATTAAACTGATAAGGAAGGGAACAAAACTTATTCCCAATCCAAGTTCGAATCTCCACATGGGTAAGAATATTTATGTAAATTTTTTCGAGCATTTGAAAAATATAGTTGGACCGAAAATTTAGTGAACTTTCAAATTATAAGAAAAAACATGGTATTGACGGTTATTATTCGTATAAATGTTCGGTTAAGTAATTAATTGTCTAATAATATGTTTTAAAGGGCATTTGGTCTTGTTGAACTAGTGAAATGTGAAAAAACACAATTATATATATACCCAACTAGGGTACCACACAAATTTATGGGAAAATCACTCAAATAACCCACTTGGGTCGCATCTATTTCAGTGTACACCACCGAAAAAAAAAATTTCAATTTTAACCCACTTTTCGGTTGGAAAAGTCCGAAATACCCTTTTCGTTTTATTTTTTGCGACCTTATTACGACTAACATATAACTGATATACAACTAAAATAAGACATAATTTTTTTGCCACTTTTTTTTAGAATCAATTGTAACTATATTTAGACTTAATTACGAAGTCGTAATAACGAAGTTGTTTTTGAACGGATAAATATCGTAATTCATTAAGGGTAATTTCGTCTTTTCACAGGGGAAAAAATGTGTTATGTTTTCGGTGGTGTACAGGTGAAATAGATGCGACCCAAGTGGGTTATTTGGGTAAAATACCCCAAATATATGTCTTATGGAACTTTGTGATAGTTTTTTTTTTCTGCTGTTGTCAAGACTATTCTTGTACATATCACAAATTTCTTTATTTGCATAAACTGTTGACCGAAATTTAGCATATAAAAATTTAAATTACCAATATAGCGTTATAGCATTGACAGACCTCTATCAAAGGTGACAATGAGGGACCGTACCTTGTAAACTTTAGACGGATAATTAAGGAGTAGTTTGACTGGCTAGTCTACATTTTGTAAATATCTAAAAACTTTGTAGCATATATATAATAAATTTCGGTCAACAGTTTATGCAAATATATATATATATATATATATAAGCAGTAAGGAATTAGATAAATAATAGTCACTTACATATATATTTTTCAAAATTGAGATGCCTTTTCTTATTTATTCATATTCTTATCCCATGAAATTGAAACACATATATATGTCATATGTTTGAGGAAAGGATAGAGAATGAATAAGTTGGACAGTTAACAAATAAATAAATAAATAAATAAGTTGTGGTGATGAATATATAATTATATATTCTGAAATAGTACCAATATAGAATGTGTTCCCTACGTTGGCGGGGTCTTATCCTATCCCTACGTAGTGTAGATAGAACATCATGAATAGTGGATGTAATCATTTTTTGTAACCTTTTGCTTTTTGGTTACATATGAATATTAATTTTAATCGGGGCATAAAATTAAGTAATCAATACAATTATTTCGACAATTAATGTGAAAACAAATAACTTTCTAAACCATCTTTTTAAATCTTCGAAGATAATCGTCATTAACATTTTAAAGGCTTTGTTCAAAAAAATTATCATTAACATTTGGATCGTAAATTCGGTTATAATTTCACATTAGACCTATTAAATAATGCGGAGTACACATTATTACCAAACAAACAAGTCAATAACACTATGATTACACCTTGGGATCCTAACACTCCTTTATGCGCCCTAAATGTTCTAAATTAATTCTTTTAAAATAATAAATCCTATCGAATTTAAGACATTAGTTTACGTGCTAATATATATATATATATATATATAACGACCACGGCGCTGGCGGCTTCTCGGTCGTTGGCGGCTACGCACCTTTTGTGCTCCTCTCCCGCCGCCTCGTCTGCATGTCCGAGGATCGGTTGGCTCTGATACCAATTTGATAGAACCCACCCATTAATAATGGAACCAACAAAGTCTCAAAGCCCATGGGTAGAACTCACCCCAAAAGCTAGCTTATTGGGGGAGGGTGTTCATGGTATTATATTGACTCAATTGTTCCCACATATGTCCGACTCGCGAGGTCGGTCGGTGTCCGGTCCGAAGAGTTGTGGTTCCCACCGTTACAAAAAAAAAAATTCAAAAATTCCCGGACAACTGTGAGGATTTACCATTCCAAAATCATCGTTATATATTTTTTTTAATATACATAGAAACGTGCGTTGGAAAAAAAACAAAGAAACTGGGCTTAAACCGAAACCAAACAAGAATGTCAAGCCCAACAAAGAGTTGGGCTTATATAAATAATTAATGGGCCGCATCTATTTTTGACCATACGAGGAGACAATATTATATATATAAATTATGAAAGAAGGCCCAAGCATTTTTTTTTTAAAAAAAAGAGATTAAATAGGAGGAAAATTGAAATTATGGTAAATATAGAAATAAAAATAGAAGAAAATGTGTGTAACTAATTGGGAAGGGGGGGGGGGGTTTGATGAAAACATGCATGCACATGAATCTTGCTTGAAGAAAAAGCACTTAAAACATGTATGAGTGAGTAACTGCCTCTCTCAATGGAGCAAGGCTCCTCCTACTCGTTGCTTTTCAAACTCCATCATGCTTTCCATACTTCTATGACCATGTATTTATATATCTCTTCATTTTTACACTTACATATATACGTATGCATATATACATATATATATGTGTATGTCTAAATCTATATAAATGTTGCACCCATTTTTCTGGGTTTCTTTCGTTCCATCTGGTCTTGCAAGAATCTGGGGGCCATGAAAGGTAAACCATCTCTTTTCCTTCTGTTGCTATATTGAAACATTCTTGAATATTATATATGTTTAATCGTTAAGTGTGTGTGTATATATATATATATATAACCAAGGGATGTTTAGTTTGTGATTTTGAGGACAAATAGAAAGTTTCTTTTAAGACATTCTTGATGTGGTTCCAAGTGGCTGCAAAAACAATATAAACATTCAATTCTAATATTCTGCATTTAACAATATATTCAAAAGAAACAACTTTATTTATTTCGATCCACTATGGGGTGATCAAGTGGTCGATTTGAGGGTGCAAAGCACCTGAAAATCAGGTGTTCGACTCTATTTGATAGGGAAGGATGTAATTTATGAATCAAAATGGTTCATACACGAAGATTGGTCTCGAATCTAGGATCGAAGTAGTCGGGTCAAAGATTCGAATAATCATAATGGTTATAAAAAAACTTTATTTATTTACAAACTATATATATTACTCACACATCCAAAACCAACCAGACTCGGATTCTATTATGGACCGTGTATGAAGAATTTAATTGTAGAATAATAATAATAATATACTCTTGCCGAATAAAAATATAAAATATATAAAAAACAAATTTAGAGGAGTTTCAGAATGTTGTTGTGGCTGTTAGTATGGTTGTGTTGTCACAATTGCATTGTAATAGCGTGAAGACAAACTCTCTTTGTTAAAATTAATTAGAAAAAAAAAAAGTGCGTTTGCGGTTTGCGTGGCGGAGAAGACGCGTCGCCGTCAAATGCTCTGTTAAAGTTAACAGCTGTCGTCGTCAATGTACGTGACCGACCTGTCACCTCCACCCCTCGAAATTACGAGTTTTGCCACTCAACGTAAAAAGGGAAAACGTTTCATATACTACGAGAAAGAAACTACCGGATTTTGCATCCACGCGTAGAGCGTGACGACTCTCGTATCGTGGAAGAGTGGGCACAAGATGCACATACATACATACATACATACATACATACATACATACATACATACATACATACATACATACATACATACATATGTATATATGTAAATATATGAAAAATAATATATATTACCATTTGTTAGTTTCCTCATTTTTTTCCTAGTATGGTACTTAGGTATTTATATATTCAGGGTTTTCGTATTTGACAAATCTAATATTTATGATCTGATTTATTCTCAGAATGATAATAATAACAATAAACTTTACCAAATAATAATAACAATGTTTTGTGGGTCCAAATCTTTGAAGATGTGAAAGACCCTCACACATTTCATGCCCTTTTGACCAAAAGCAACCCATCATTACATATTTTACGTTGCTAATGCTATTCATTTCTTATTATTTGTAATTGATACATCAATTCCAAATCCGACGGTAAAGTTTTATCCATGATTTGACATTACGAAGATATATATATATATACACATATAGAATATTTGAAAAGATTATGTAATAATACTATCTAATATTTAGATTTGATTTGATTTTTATATTTTATATATTTATATTAATTAAATAAAACATTTTTATAATTTTTATTTTCTATATATAAATAATGCAAACTTTTCCAATCTTTTTCATGTCTCTTTATGAATTTCGGTAGGATATTTAAAACTTCAAATGGTGTAAATGTAGAAATATATGATGATCAAATCGCATGCGATATTTTTGGATAGTTTGATGTGTAGAAAAACAAAGAAAGGCATTATTTGACTAATTGAAGAAAAGCTTTGATATTTTCGGATAGTTTTATATTTAAATTCAAACATTATATGCTCGATTGATTGATGCCCTTTTAATTAGTGGCATAACCCAAAACCCAACACAAACCATTCAAACCATTGTTGTTTCCCCCCCCCCACAAAGAATCCCAATACACATTTCACAAATGCCAAAGTATATATGTTGGTGTATACACACACAAATATGTATGTGTGCATGTATATGTGCCATGTGAAAAAGAAAAGGCTGCTGGTCCAAGGAAAAAGGTGAGTAAAGTCCATAGAAGACATACAAACCTATATATGTCCCTTTGTCTATGAGGATTGTGATATTCTCTTTGCTTGGATATGTGCGCGCACAGTCTGAGACCTTCTCCCTTTTTATTTAATTAGATTCTCTATCCATATAAATTTTCTCTTAGATTTTGATTTGTTCCCATGCATCAATGCATTTACACATTGCTCGTATCCTTATTTGTTTTATTTATCTTTTAATCGTTAAATTTGTAGTTAATTTATTTTCTTTATAGGACAAATCTCGGTTACTTATCTCATCCGATCATTTATGTGATATATATTCTTACAAGATTTAGTCTCTCTCTCTCTCTCTCTCTCTCTCTCTCCCCGAGTATAATACTTGTCCTTCGTAAAGCAAAGAAGCAAAGCATCTCATCCTCTTACACATACATACACACTCTTCACATTGTCTTTTGCATTTTCTTACAAGTATCGTTCCTTTTCTTGGCTTTGAATTCATCTCCCCTCTCTCTCCCCCCCTTTATCCTTTTGCATTCAAAATTTTATATTCCGATCAAATCAGCTAATGGGTATTTATCTTTACGAGCAAGAAGAACATGTCTAAAGCCTGGAATCTCTCCCTTCGCTTCATCATATCTTAAAATCATCTGACTCCGGTTTCAAAAATCGAAACTTTGTCGTCTCCGAAATTTCATCTCTCATCCTGTGTTGTGGGGATGCTTATGTATGTTACAGAAAGATCGCACGAATGTTTTTCTCCCAATGTCTCATTCTGTGATTGCTGTTTCTCAGTTTCTCCTTCCATAAACGCGTCTTCTTCTTCCTTCTCAGCTTCTGTTTTATTTCTTTCATTCTTTTTTTTCCCTCCACTATTCTTTGCTACAAATTGATTGAGCCTTTTTCCTATTACAAAACCCTGAATCTTCTTTCCTCCTGAGATTCTTGTCGGAAGCCTCTGCATTTTTTCAAGAAACCGAGATTTGTTTATTTACAGAGATTTTTTTCCTTTGTTTCCTTTAGACCCTTTTGTTAAAGCAATGAGTTCTTCATCTTCTCTGTCATCATCATATACAGAATCAAAAGACTCATGGCACCCTGCGGTGACGGCGAACACAACGAAATCAAGCTACTGGTTCAACTGGAGGGTCTTGATATGCTTCGTATGGATGGTCATAGCGATGGTCTCGACGGCGTTTTTGGTATTCAAATACGAAGGTTTTCGCAGGAAACGTGACGACAATGAGAAGGAATGGGGAGGAAATGTCTACGAGGACGAGACATGGAAGCCGTGCCTTCGTGGGATTCACCCTGCTTGGCTTCTTGCTTATCGTGTCGTCGCCTTCTTCATCCTTCTCGTGATGTTGATCGTCATTGGCCTCGTCGATGGTCCCACCATTTTCTACTATTACACCCAGTAAGTGCCTTTTCCATATGAATCAGTATGAGTTCTGAGCTCAATGTGAAATTGAAGTTCTGTTTGATCCATTCGGGGTTCAGAGCTCAGAAGAAACGGTTTCTGAAAAAGGGTTTGTTTACTTGCCTCCCAAGTTACAGATTTAATGCTGGTTTGTTTCTATGTTCTCTGCAGGTGGACATTCGCCTTGATCACTCTCTACTTTGGGGTATGTTTTAGAAAAAGTATTACATTGAATCACCAATCGATATGCTTATTGTCAGTTGCTTTATTTCTGGATTTGCCTAAACGATTTCTGTAGCTTGGATCGCTTCTCTCTCTGCGAGGATGTTACCATCACAACAAAAGAGCGGCCGGTGAACGAGTGGGTAACTTGGAGATAGACTCCGAACATGGAAGATCCAAAAATCTCCAAGCCCTTCAAGACGGCCGTGACAGGAAACCTGCAGGTGTTTGGGGTTACATTTTCCAGATAATTTTCCAGGTAATCTTCTGTATAACTGGGTATACACATACATATACATATATACATATTGTATGTCAGTGCAGATATAATCATATCAAGTTCAGCTTCGTTCATGGTTAACAAGGTATCACTGATTTTCTTGGTGGAGCAGATGAATGCAGGTGCAGTTTTGCTCACTGATTGCGTATTCTGGTTCATCATCGTCCCCTTTCTTGAGATCCATGATTATAGCCTCAATGTTGTAAGTAAAATACGCTGAAGAAGAATCCACCAGTTTTTGAAAAATTTTCATTTTGGTAAAGTTATATGATCAATCATCATCATCATCATCTGGGTTTGCATGCATTTGTCTGTAAATGCAGCTGGTGATCAACATGCACTCCCTCAACGCCATTTTCTTGCTCGGTGACGCCGCATTGAATTCGCTGGTACTTATAAACCCATCTTTTTTTTCCTTTACTTAGAGATTATAAATGGACTGAAAGTTTTCATTTCGATGGCATTGCAGAGATTCCCATGTTTCAGAATCGCTTATTTCTTCCTCTGGACCGTAGCTTTCGTCGTATTCCAATGGATCCTCCACTCCTTAGTTCACATCTGGTAAATTTTCTCGATGAATTTACTTACATATTCAATGATCATTCGCCCTTTCCCCCCCTCAAAACTCAAAAGTATGATTTGATTTTTCCGGCTTTCTCTGATAGGTGGCCTTATCCATTCCTGGATCTATCATCTCACTACGCTCCATTATGGTAATTAAGTTTACATCCTCGACCCCTGTTTTTATCTTACCTTCAGACAGCATATTTACGTTCAGAAAACCGACAAGAACACTTGAACGAAAACGGCAGGTACTTCTCAGTTGCAGTAATGCACTTCCCATGCTATGGGGCATTTGCCTTGTTGGTCAAGCTGAAACACCGACTCCTTCAAAGATGGTTCTCCGAGTCTTACCACTGTCCAAGGTAGCTTGTGTTACAAGCAACCACTTTGATTGGCCAACGGAATAATGTATCAGAGATACATTTTTTGGAAGGTAGACATCAACAGAACTGCGATGCAAGAAACCTCGCTGTATTAATTCTTTGCTTTTATATATATATATATATATATATATATATACAGCAGTCCCCGGTGAAGTAGAAGATGAGAGATAATAGTTGTAACTATACAAGCTTGCTGAATATATATAATGCATATATATATATATATATAGACACGAGTAGAATGGTGAAAGATTAAAATTCATTCACCAAAGGAAGGAAATATTTGTTTTTATCTTCTTTTTTCGCAAGGAAATAATGAAAGAAACATTAAAGATGAGAATACTTGGTGAATCCCAAGGCATTTTATGAATTGGGCAAATTATCTGAACATGGAGATTTTACCAGCACAGGCACAGGGGTGTTTTAGCACCAAAGTAAAATACGAGGCTCTTTTGCACAGATTATAATCTGTAGGGGGTGAAAGAGGCTATTAACTCAAAGTTATTTTGTGAGGATCATGCAACTGGCTTTTGCTTTAGCAAAGCTGAACTTCCATCCCCCCCCCCCCCCC
>NW_010966459.1:1155360-1168612 GCF_000463585.1 Tarenaya hassleriana
CCCCCCCCCCCCTCTTTTACTTCAGCCTTTTTTTTTACTGGTAAGGTTAAAAAATAAGGAGGCTCAGCATTTTACCAGTTATTTATTTCAACAGAACACTGTCGGAAAATTTCAGATAGAAGTGAAGAACAAAGCACATAGATAATGTGAACCATTACAAGCTCTTTTGTAGTATTAGCAGAGATTAAGACAGAGAAGAGAGAAAGGGTTCTTTATTTTTGTTTTGTGTTGGATTTCTCTCCCTCTGTGAAGTTTTCAGATTCAGAGCTGAGCGGAGCTTTTGGGGAGAGCACCTGCTTCAGTGAGGAGTGGCAGAAGCTTGCCTTGCTGGTGACTCTCCATGACTCCTGCAAATAAACCAAAACCCGAAAAAAGAGTCGAATGAATCATTCAGTTCGTTCTTTGGGCGTAGACTCGGATAGAACTGGTTTGTCTTACTGTCACATCCACCGATGTGTTCTCCCTTGATGAAAACGTTTGGAACTGTCCTCTGTCCCGTCCAGTCTAACAGTGCCGATTGGATTTCGCTCCCATCACCTTGTACAAAAAGAGAATCAGAAACCGACTTCTTTGTTCGTGCATTGTTTTAAACAGACGGGGAGTTTAAACATGAACATTAACAAGTCGAAACAATCCTTTAGAGTTCAGTTCTAAGCTCAAGAAACAAGCCATCGAGACAAAGCGAGAAAAGGGCTTTCATTCCTTACCCATCTCGTCGAGCTCGAGGAATTTGAAATCTGCTCCAAGCTGAGTGAGCAATTGCTTGACCCTCTGGCAATAACCACAGTATGTCTTACTGCAAAAGAACAAGATGCCATAACAGAGGAGATCAAGCATCTTACTTTAACACCCAACAATTCGACAAATTGTGAAAGGAATGATAACGCTACACAGAAATCCCGAGGAGGAGACAGATCGATGAACATATGAACTCACAGTCCCTAGCAGCATAATAAACTTGAATCCAGTTCAAAATTCCGTATTGACCTGTTCATCTTAGGGATTCGCATGATTTCAAAACTGATTCACACCAGCACTCGTCCAAAGAATCTGAAAAACCCCTATTCATTGTTCTGAGATGAGAATCGGATTCAAAGTTCCGTTATGTCAACGCGAATTTGGAACACCTAATACGCAACCAAATTCATGGCAGTAATTGCCACAGCCCCTCCATCAAATCACCTCTCTTTCAAGAACTTCAATCTGTTCAGCCATTGACACGATCCAACACTACTTCCAGAACAAAATAGCCACGGAATCTAACAAACCCAGATGGAAAAATTCGAGCTTTTAAATAAGACAAGGAAAACTGATGAAAAAGGCGGAAGATTCCAGAGACAGAACCTGAAGACAACAACTGGGTGAGAGGCAACAATCTCTTTAGCCTTGTTCATCGCCATCTCCATCTCTTCCTTCGTCTTCTTGTTCGCACTGATCATAGACCCCATTATTATCTTCGTATATATGAACCAGTCTAGGGTTCTGCAGAAGCCGTCAGGACAGATTCAACAGGTGTCTTGCCGCTCGATTTTCGTGTCTGGGTCGCTGGCAAACAGGGAATCGAATTTCCAAGATGTTCAATTTTGACAACCCTCCGTTTCGATTTTTTTTTTTTAAAGATTTTCAAATTTGGCAGGCCAGGAGACTGATGTTACGATTCATATTCTATTTTATTCCCGTCTAGAATAATTTGTGAGGAACAAAAACTTTTATTATTCTATTATTACTATTATTAAATGATAATGCATTTTGTCAACAATTTTTTTTTTCGTTATCGTATACAAACTGGATGCCATATTATTGTGATTTCCTAGTAACAAAACATTACAAGGATTAGGTCACTCACTTGTATATACGCATTGCCTTATAAATACAAATATTTGGGTAAGGTTTTGAGATATTTTCTGTTACAGATTGTTCTTTTCTTTGTTTATTTACAATATATAAATTCAAATCCTTTTGATTCACGATAAATAGTAGAATCGTTCGAGTAACAAAAAAAAAAACTTGATGGGTAGCAAATTATTAAAAATTAATATTTTGAGGAAGTCTTGCAATGGATTTGATTGGGAAGTAGATTGTTACAATTTCTTGTAAACAAGAAAGAACAGTGAATCGAAGTGGAAAGGGACGAACTTTGTTGTCGAAAGGGTTACAGAACATGAGACAAAAAATCTGGAACAAGCGAAACCTGCAGGAAGGTCCGTGTACGATGGAGATTTGTTCTAAGAATCTGAAGATTTGAGAAACCTCCTCCTAATCCAGTTTACCCAATCCCCTCAATTTCTCCGAACCCTTTAAAAATTCCATCTTCCCCTTCCCACTCTGCTTCGCTTTCTCGGGAGAAAAGTAGAAAAAAGATCTCTCCTTTGCCTGTTTATTCATGGAATTTCCTCACTTTTTCGTTGAATAGATAAAACCCATGTCGCTCGTCTAGGGTTTAAGCGTCAATTGTGTGCTGCTTCCGCCACCGGCCATGGCTGCTAACCTTGTTTCGTCCTCGCTTTCTTCTGTCATTACCTACTTCAACTCACCTTCTCGACGAGGGAATTCCTTTCTGCAGGTACGTATCTTCCTTGGTTTCTGAAATTTTTCTTCAATGTTGTTTAGCTGTTCGCGAGATTTACCATGTTCTTTCTTTAGCCAAATTCGAAAATCATCATTGCCTACAGATACTGCTTGAGATTATTCATTGGCTTTACTTACGGAATTTGAAGCCGAGATACTGAGACTACAAGTGTCGATGAGCTTTGCTTTGGGTTAGATTCTGTAAATAATGGAAAGGTCGAGACATTGAGACTACGAATGTAGATGAGCTTTGGTACTAAGGGGAGAATTTTGAGAGTTTGGGAGAGTTTTGTTTCTCTCTGTTTGTATCTTTTCATTTCTTCCAAGGACACAAACTGGATTGGCCCAACATGTCTCTACCAGATAGGATCTTTGGTTGTCAATCATGTTGTGGCAGACATTGAAGCAGTTCTTTCCCCGTTTTATATGTTCCTGCAATCTTGGAACTGTTTTTTTAAGTCTTTGCTTATGTTTTGAAGCACTTTCACTTGACTGGAACTAGAGAGAATGTCGGCATCCTAAGTAGTAGCTAACTGGTACCATGCAAACTCTTTTCTTGTTATCTTTCTGAGGCTAACTGGTTGTAAAATGATATCACAGAGTTTGTTCCATTTGTAGAATACAGATCTTTTCTTTGAGACGTTCTCTGTTTATCGGATGTCTTATTGTTTTGCTAAATACTTCATTTGTAAATATTTTTTCTGATTTAACGATTACTGAATTCCAGTTCCCTTTATCAAGGCAGCCAACTGATGTTCACCGTTACCGATATCTGCACCGTGAAAATGATAAAGGTGCCTTTTATTTCTTCATGTATCTGTTTTGTCTTTTCTTTCCATCCTTAAAATGTGAGTTTTGTAGAGCGGAATTTGCAATGGTAATTCAGCTTTCTTTGTTATGAGCAGTTAAATTTCTACACATGCCCCTTGGAGACCAGAAATCAAGGGAAGAGTTTCGAAAGGCACCATTTTTGCCTCGTGCTACTTCAGAAGAACAGTTTCAACACATTGAACATACACTCGTTGATAAAGAGACAGTAAGTCATCAAATTGATTCAGAAGCTCAAGATGGTACTTCATCGTCTGTCCATTTCAAGCGGTATAATGGAAAACCTGGTTTCGTTTCATTTTACAACCCTCTGTCCAAAGCAGAGGATGTTGTTGTGGCTTCTGAAGTGCAAAGCAAACGTGGACGCGTGCTTTGGTTCATTGGACCTGCTGTCTTGGTCGCCTCTTTTATTTTTCCTCCAATTTATTTACGAAGAATAATCTCAGCCGTGTTTGAAGACTCGTTGCTGACAGGTTGCTGCTGCAATTCCCTTTTGATTACTTCTCAAGATCTTGATTCTTGTCCAAATGTAGTGTAATGAAGCTGCTTAACTGAAAGAGGAAATTTTTGAAAACAAGAAAAGAAAAATTGTTCAAGATCTAGCATGATGTGAAATGAAAAATATGGATTGTGGAACTTTTTTGAATTTGGCAGCAAGCCCTTCAGTCTAAACCTGTTGTTTTCTATGGATCGAGGTATTGGAATTTGCTTCTTGTTTTGTTTTGGTCATTGATCTTTCTCGCTGTGCCTGCAGATTTCCTAATATTGTTCTTCACCGAGGCTCTTTTCTACTGTGGAGTGGCTGCTTTTCTTCTGATGATCGATTGTTTGAGAAGGTCACCCAGGAAAAATTCTGATGCGAATGATTACCGAACTGGGCCTTCTCAATTAGGGCAAAGGATTTCGTCTGTTGCTACATTAGTGCTTAGTCTTGTGATTTCAATGGTGACAATGGGCTTTGTCTGGCCATGGACTGGTCCTGCAGCATCAGCTACTCTTGCTCCTTACCTCGTTGGTATTGTTGTTCAATTTGCATTTGAACAGCTTGCTAGGTATCGGAATTCACCATCGTGGCCTGCCATTCCCATCATCTTTCAGGTGAGGTGCCCATTCTTGATTCTTGAAGAAAGTCCCAGCATTTCATTTCTGTGGCATAGCTGCTTAACAGTCAAACAAATCTTTAAATGGTTGAAACTGAATCACTCGGCAAAGAGCTGACTTTTTTCACTTACGCTGCTAGCAAATCATATGATCATACTTTTTTTTTGGTTGGCTAGTACGATACTTGAGAAGATCATGCTTAGATGTTTTGATTTGGATATCGGGCTTATACACACGCATGCCAGTGTATACAATGGATGAATCGTTCCCTTGTGAATGGAACAGGTATACAGACTGCATCAGCTGAACAGGGCGGCACAGCTGGTGACAGCATTGTCGTTCACGGTGAAAGGAGCGGAGGCAACAGCACACAATCTGGCGATAAAGAAGTCGTTGGGTACCCTTTTGAATGTGCTGCAGGTTCTTGGGGTCATATGCATTTGGTCTATATCAAGCTTCCTCGTATGGTTTCCCCCCTCCACAAACCAACCCGAATCTTGATGAGACCATTCCTTGTTTCTCTCTGTCTTTAGCATAAAAACATCTACTTGATTTCCTATGGTTCAACTGCTCCATTCTGGTCTCTGGTTTTCGGGGTAAAGTCCGGACCTTGTTATCACTTGGATTCGAATGCAAAAAAGGGTTTATTTTTTTTTTGGCCGGTAGGAATCTAGACAGTATCTGTTTCCTTGTAGGAGTTACTTTTGTTTATCTGTTTCTTGTACTTCTTGTCCTCGTTCTAACAGCTGTTTGACCAAGTTTTTCCAGTGTTGGAACTAAACTTCCAAGAGTTTTGGTAAAAAAATCAAAAAAAAAATTTGGGTTAAAACTCCCATATATATATGAACTCTTTTTTATCTGAAGTGCTGAATTTTGGTTTTTGAGTTACTGATGAATATATGGCTTTTAATGTAATTACAATAATGTCTTCTGAGTATTCCATTTTAAGGTACAAATAACCTCTTCTTTCTGTACAACCATGTAGGCATAGATTTCTTCTTCCGGTTATTAAAAACCGAACCGAATCATGGTACTTATTAACCGAATGAAATCGGTTAATCAGTCCAGCATCATGAAATGCTTACATAAACATTGTCTTTTGACTAATGGTACGGACTTTTTGTTTAACTGATATCTTTCTTTTGTATTGTAATTACATTTAGCCTTGTATTATTCAGTTATAATCTTTAATAAATATAACCACAATCCGGTTTGCCCACCCCTAACCATTGTCACGAATAAATTGGAGAATAATTTTTTTGATAACCCGATAATTCACAAAACATTCGTCCCAACTGTATCTATCAAAATCAGAGAAATCCAAGTGAATATACTTCCTCATGTTTGTCCCAATCCGGTTTGCCTATCCCTAATCATTGTAAAAATATGTTTTGCATATTATTTTACTCTTAAATAAATTATTGGAGAATAATTGAATGAAGAGCCATTTGTATGCCAATAAAATACAAAAGGACCGAACTTAGTATGACAAAAACTAAGTCCGACCACCTATGTATACATATATCCGACTTGTAATACGGAAGGCACTTAAAAGAATTATCAATCTGCGCAAAAGATGGCCGCTCTGCCCACGTAAAAACGACGCATGCGGATGGAAGTTTTGCACCTCTTAACATATACATACACATATACATAGGGGTATAATTACGACACCAAGGCCAAATCTATGTTTTAATTAACTTCTGCTATGCTATATATATATATATATATATATAATATGAGAATATACCCAAAACTCTCACAAAAAAAAAGAGGGTCATCAACACACAAAAAAAAAAAAAACAGCCCGGACAAAGGATTGGTTACCATGGACCAACATTCAAATTCTTGACCAGAAACTTTCTCAAGCATCACGTCCAAAAGATCCATAACCAAACCCAATCATGTAAATCCTATGTTACACATATACATATACAGGCATATATATAGATATATATACACCTATATATGCGTGTGTGTGTATAAAGAGAGATTCAACGTGTGGATCGAATCCTGCATCTTAGAAACCTTTAAAAGCAAAAGCAGAGAATAGAAAAGGGGGCAGCAAATAATTCAACGTAAAGATATGAGGAAGAAAGGGGAAGCGTAAGTATGTATATATAGAGAGAGAAGGTAACGGAGGTGTCTCCTTTCTAGGGCAACCATGAAGGTGCAAGTTCGGGCAACGGGCAGTTGACCTCTTCTGAGGTAATTTGGTCTTCGGGCAGCTGCCCGATACACAATTTGCCAACTTGCCTAAACTGTTTGCAGACCCACGTGATCCGCTCCCACCGTGATTAAAAAAAAATCTTTATTAGCATTAAGGTCTCTGGTATTAACATTTACTAATATCGAGTTTTAACTTTTTTATTTTTAACTTTCCTTTTATAATTTGGGTTGTAACGGTTTTCCATTTTTTATTTTATAAATTATCATATATATACCATTTCAGTTTTTTTATTTGATATATATTTTCCATTTGTTTTTTTCAATAAGAATATGTTGTATATTACAGGTGTATTTATATGACATTCATTTTGGACCATTTAAAAATCACAAGTAATGATATATATGTGTATATATATATATATATATATATTTAGGTTCGCTTGGGGAATATAAAACGAATCGAATTGAATGGGATGATATTAACCTTATTGGAAAATGAAATATAAAACTAATTGTATTTGATTTTGTTAGAAAGTGAATTTTAATTTTAAGTCAAAACTAATGTATGAAAATAATAAAACCTTTTACAAACAAAAAATTGTATCCTTTACCAAAAAAATGTATCATTAAAAATTAAATCTTAATAAAAATATAATAAAACCGAATTCAATATAAATTTAAGGAAAATAATTTTTTTATAAAATAGAAAACTTTAACCTAAATTATGCTGAACCAGGTCAAACGATCCCAACATATCGGTAATTATTATATTACTCGATATCTCATTTTAAGTTACATTTTACCGAATAGGTAAAAAGCCAGGGTAGTTTTTAATTTCCAATACCACCACCACGTCCACATCTAAACAAGACGGCGTCGTCTTGGTTCTCCCGTTATCGCCACCAACAGTTTCTTTGTTGGTATAAAAGCCCTCCTAAAACTTTTCACCTGATTTCTCTCCTCCTCTATCCATCCATCTCCCTCTTTCCCCTGAAGAAACTCCATTTTTGCCCCTCGAAGCTTCGAATTTGAAGCTTCAGCAGAGGGATTGTCCGTTTCCTGCTTCAGCATCTGCAAATTTCGTTATTCCCATATTTGCACGGACGAACAAATTCGAAGACAACCCCTAGCTCATGATTGAGGTCGGTGCTTATGTTCTTCTTCCTTTCTCGAATTCGGGGGTAAAGTTGTGTGATTTCAACCCCTTTTCAGCGAATTTGGCTCGTTTCTTCTGGTGGGTTTGTTTGATTTTAGTGAGAAATAGTGGGAAGTTTTTCGGGTGTGAATTTGTTATCCCCGTGGACGCAAGATTTCTGATGGCGTTGGTAGGGAAGGCGTTTGAATGACTAGAAAATCCTGAAATGAACTTTCTTTGGACATGAATTTCGTGCCGAGGTCCTGTGATTTCTGAATTTGCTTCTCTCCGTAGGGATTTGCGTTTCACGTGAGATAAAACCTTTCCTAGCCCTGTGTAATGTGGATTACGGATTCCATAATCGCTTAATCCTTTGATTAATTGATGGATTTGGTGAATGTTTATACCAACTTCTTCGAACATGTAAAGCGAATAGCATTGTGAATGTTTGCCAGATTAGGTCCTTTGAGTAGATGATTTGGTGCTCAGCTGGGGAAAATGGTGTTGGTAACCCATAAATTGCAGGTAACTTCACTGAAATCTTAAAACTCTTAGGCCTTGCTTATGTTTTAGCATCTGACGGTGCTTCTGTCTTGTGTCAGATTCTTCTCTTACTGATTTGAACCTATGATCAATTAAGGTTCCTACACATGTATGTAGTGTTGGTTGAAGTGTGAATCCTAAAACATAAGAATCATGGACATTTCTGTGTTATTCCATTAGTTTCTCTGTACCTGTAACTATAGAGAAACAAAAGTTGTTCACTTCACTGTCGTGTTTTTGAATTATCTTGTTATTATCATTTAGGGTTCACATATCCTGTTTCCTCGGAGTTCACCAACATGGAGCAAAGGCTTGATTCCAAAGCGACCTATTACAAAGGTGCATCTCGTCGGGAGTAAAGAGAAACACTTACGATTGAAACAGACGTGTGGTGTAAGGTGAGAATTATATGCTTGACAAGCACATGCATTTGTTTACGTTTGGATACAAGATGTATGGATCGGTTCTACATTCAGGTCTTCCCCATTACTCTTGCAAGTAGAATGGAAATATGTTCTTCCAACATTTATTTCAGATATCTTGTGGAGTGATTTACTCATGGATTGGTATCCAAATGTTTGCATATTATCCTCTTTTAGAAATAAATGGCAATCGTTACATGGGTTATGTTGGTGCAAGTGTGTGATTGAGATTGAGATATGGCTTAATATATGAGTTGTGAGTGTGAGGTAGCCCTAGATAACCTTTTTGCAGTGGCATGCCAACCTTCCCATCTAATTTTATGAGCACTAAGAATATGCATTCCATTGTATATTGATTATTTGCATAATGTACTTCTGTTTTGTCACTTACTACATATATAATGGTTAATAGCCTTTTTTCCTCATGTTTTTCCATTAATGCAATCATTTGTATACATTGTTTTTGTTCTTGTCCATTCCTTGAATTTGAATTTGGGTATTGCCTTGTTAGATTGAAGGCAAAACCCTTTAGAGTTGCATCTTTCAAAGGTGGCATCTGCAATGGCGATGCCGGAGGAAGTGAGAGTGGAACAAAAGTTTCCAATAACTCGGTTAAAGTATCTTACCGTCCAGATGATGATGAAAACAGAACACTTTCATATGCCTCTCAAACAGAGGATTCCATTACAGGACAAGCATCTATTCAGAAGCTTTTCAAGAAGTGGTTAATGATACTGCACACTCAATCACCTGCTGGAGAAACTGATGGAGTTTTGGAGGAACAACTACCTCAAACGACAAAGTCAGCTACTCAAACTGAAACAGAGATCCGGAAGATGGAAAGCGTCCAGAGTGCAAAAACAGTCTGGTCCCGGTTATGGAGTCTAGATGCAACGATCAAGATTCCCTTGCTCTTAGTGTAAGTGTCGGTGTTAAGTCATCTTTTCTTTTGTTGACTAGGTGATATAGAGGAGAAACTATGCACACCCTTTCACTGATTAGATCCTTGCAGATATGCCAAAGCATTTGTATATGAACCTAATATAGAGAAAGTAAACTATGCATCAATGAATGAAACATCATGTGCTTCAATGCATGGGATGTGTTGGTCTCACCAGATTGCCAATGGTACACTCCTTTCTCTCGAGTTGTTGAATCCGACATTTGTACTGATAACTTTTTTCCTTGTCCATTTGCAGTGTCCCAGGTTTCGTAGCTGTCAACTCAATTTATGGAGCAGAAGTATCGAAGGAGTTGATGCCATTGTGGGTGGTTGGGCCTCTGGTTGTCGCTCTTTATGTCAAAATGTTCCAAGGGATATGTGCTTTATACGCCTTCTGCTTCAAGCAAACCATCAACATCATTAGAAATTTACCAGCTTATGCCATTCTTGCCTACAATTACATCATCCGAGGCAAACTCAAAGAAGACGCCCTAGGCTTTGTGTTGCGGCCCGTGGTGGCCATCAAGAACATGGATTACAAAGAGGTTGCAAGAACCAGACTCAAGTTGCTACAAAAGTGGGTTATTGAGAAATACCTGGATTTCGTGGAATCAATATGGCCTTATTACTGCAGAACTATCCGGTTCTTGAAGAGGGCTAATCTGATATAATGATCCAATGTCCTGAGCCTGGAACCTAGTTTTCTGGATTCTTGGATCCAGTCAACGGGAAATTTAGACCAGGAAATTGCAAAGGCCCAACCTTTTTTGTGTTCTTCATGTTGGGTTTGCCCTGTAATTGTAATCTTTTTTTTTTGTTGGTAACACATTTTGATTCTTGACTCTAGGAGGCTTTGCTGTTCTGTTGGTCCCTGTCACGTTTCTTGAGTTTGTTTTCTAGACTCAGGCTTCTTTCTGTTGATGTTCAACCTTGGCATGATCCATGAGAGCCCCTTACCCTTAGTGTAAAGACTCAAACCTGGTAATAGTAATATCTTACCCTTAAAGATTTCAGAATATCAGGGAAACCAAACCTGTGAATACCAGAATCAGATTACAGTATCTAGTTCTAGATCTTGTAATGATGATATAATTAAAAAAAACATAACCCATCAGTTCTTGAAACTTGTCGGCAAGGTTTCATCAGTGAAGTACTCCTTTCTCACAGTCTCGGATGAGCAGAACTTCACCTTCAAAAAAAAGGGCCAAAGCTTGGTATTTGAAACTGGTCTACCATGAGATGAAATCATTTCAACGAAAAGATGATTAAGCATAACCACCAAGTGAATGCATCGTTCTGACAAGAGAAAAAAACTATCCGAATGAACTCAAATGAACTGCGGCAGAGACTTACGAGAGAGGCGTATCTTTTCACCAATGGCTTGACGAACTGCCAGATTGGCTTGAACACAAACGGAGCATCCACAAACAGGACTTCATCCAACCGGCTCGGATAGTAACAGTAAAACACATCAAACTGCGAAAAGGATATCAGGAGGAAACACTGTAAGATCTTCGAACTGGTCGTTGTCAATAAGTTCCAAACCGTAAGCATGTAGGAAAATAACAAATACCAAAAAAGTCAAGAACTTGATATCTGCATTCTCGGCACCATATCCACGAAGATCAAACAGACCAAGTATTTTGTCTTGCCCGGCTGGTAGCTTGCTTAAAGCTTTTTCAAGCAAGAATACACACAGCTTTTCGTCCTCGATACGATCAAGTAGCTGCAACACCAAATGTCCAAATTCTCAGACATCTATGACTGGAGAAGAGACCGCAGCAAAGTATGAGTAAAGAAAGGAACATGAACTTTCCCCGGGAATGTGCTTCGCGGCAACTACAGTAAGTACTGGTCGGCCCCTCGTGTCTAGAGAATCATGCACGTAAGCTTTCCCTGTCTCGGCAGCGATCTTGACAGAATCTTCAGACAGTTCAGACACCTTGAACTCTTGGCGCCATCTCTGAAGCTCTCTGGTAAGGATCACAGGGGCGTGGTAACCAGCAGAACAAGTTTGTGTAATGGAATTAGGAGGATAAACGGTGGATAGGATACAATAGCTTTAGAGAGTTTTCCAATGGCTTCCTCGACTGAGAATCTACGGTCCTTCAAAAACCAGAGGATCATTTCCTCATCATCTCTTCCATTCATGCCAAGAGGGAGAATACTATAATCTCTTGCAAGCCTTTTTTTGACTTCAAACACTAGCTGCACGACGAGTAGAAACCAAGCATACCATCAAAAGCAGAAAGTTCGTAGATTCTACACCTCATATTTCGATTCATAACAATAGCATAACGACGTTCATCCGTTTCCATGATTCACCTGTAGCAACCAAGAAAAAAAAAAGGAAAAACGAGGAAGAACCTTGCGCTGGTCAGAATCGGACAAACAACTCCGGACGGAGAACCTGCAGCTACGAGGTTGATTTCGCGACAAATTCGTCGAGTTCCTGAAATTGACAGCGACGAGGGTGGATCCGATACGAATCGACATTGCCGGAAAAAAATTCGAAGCTCGGGAACAAAATCGAGATTATAGAGACGTCGAGGTCCCAAAATCCCGAGTTTGGCTCCAAATTCCGATTGCGAGATAAACTCGAGGAGTCGCAATTGAAAGTCAGCTACTGAACTAGAGGCCGGTTAATGTCGGATTGAGTCCGGTCAGTACGGTTCGACTTTTAAATTTTTAGTTTAGTTCCGGTTTGCAACCCTTTTCAAATTGGATATTTCCTATCCCAACGGCCATTTACTAAGTTTATATTTGAAAACATTGTATTTAACCTGTTTTCTTACTTTTATGTATTTTATTACATTTTTATGAAAAAAAATGTGTACGTTTAATTTATATTTTACGAAATATATCTTATGCGAAAATGCATAACACATGCATACTCACACACACACACATATATATATATATATGTTAAATAATATATATTGACTATCGAAATGTAAGTTCATTAATCAATCAACATGAGAATTAAAAAAAGTCAAATATATAGCCCCAGACAAATCATATAATTTTTTATAATAAAATCACAATATTATTATTGTGAGAGACATATCTATCCTATTCAAATATCTAAGAAGCCCTTTATAATATAAATAAAACAAATATATTACAAAATATTACAATAAATTTAAAATTATAATATTTAAATATAATTTTATTATGAACAAATTTAAAAATATTAATATAAATAATAATTTAAAAATAGAATTGTGTCAAAATAACATAAATATATCGACTATTCCCTTAAATAAAATAAAACAGTTTTTCTAATTTCATTTGAACCTATCACCAAATTTACTTCAAAACCCTCCAAAATTATATTAAAAAATAATAAAAAATAGAAAAAAGAGATATTTTATTTATAAAGATTAGTTTTTAAAATAAATAAATAAATAAATATATATATATATATATTTATTTATAAGTAATAAGAAATGCGTATATTTTCTAGAAAAATAAGTTTAAAAGATTATATTATTATTTGATGTGATTTTATATTTAGATAAAAAGAATTTGGAATATAAATAA
>NW_010966459.1:1168806-1198055 GCF_000463585.1 Tarenaya hassleriana
TTCCTTTTTCTTACCAAATAGTTAAAAAATAAATAGTTTTTATTAAATATTAATTTTAATCATAATATCTGAAATATGATCTAAAATAAATAATAATAATAATAATGCAATAAAAATAAATATTTTTTATAAATATAATTAATAAAATGATATTTATTATATCAATAAATTTAATAATAACGAACATATAAAATTAAATTTAAAAACTAATTATAATATTTATTAAATCTATTTGCGTTTTGCACCTCTAACCACATATTTTTGTATAATTGATTACGTTATACATACTTTTGACGACTATTGTATCAAATATAAACAAAAATATGTGGTTAGGAGTGCAAAACGGGTTGGTTCAGTCTAAACCAATCTAACTCGATTCGAACCGATATGTTTTGGGTTTATTCTGTTGCGACCTATTTTTAACGAGACATATACCTAGATCTTCCTAAAATGTTAATAAAAAAAATTAAAAATAATAAAATAATTCTAAATGTAATGAAAATAAAAAAAATTCTTGATTCACAAAGTCTACCTCGTAGTTTGAATGAGATGGTTCGTATGATGCATGTTTTTTAGATTTGAATTTCTTAATCACAACTAAATATTATGGACAGACTCACATGTCATACCGTCTTTTGCATCCCAACTAAAGTGTTTCTTATTTTTCTTTCAAAAACTGGCAGTTATTCATTAGATTTTTTTTTATATAATTTCCCTAAATTCAATCTAGTAAATTTCAACAAATCCTTATACATGGAAAAAATAGAAGTGTTATGGCGAGAGAAAATCTAGTTGAGAAAAAAAGTTCATACTATAGATACCAAAAATATACAAAATTAAGAAGGAAGAAAATCCAGTTGAGGTAAAAAAAAAAAAGATCATACTATGTTAATTTTTTATTATGTATACCAAAAATATACAAAATTAAGAAAGAAGAAAATCGAGTTGAGGTCATAAAAATTGTTATACTATGTTAACTTTTTCAATATATATACAAAAAATATACAAAATTAACAAGGAAGGAAATCGAGTTGAAGTCATAAAAAAATTATATTGTGTTAATTTTTTCACTATGTATACAAAAAATATACAAAATTAAAAAGGGATGAAAATCTAGTTGAGATCATAAAAAAGTCATACTATGTTAACTTTTTCACTATGTATACCAAAAATATACAAAATTAAGAAGGAAAAAATCGAGTTGAGATTATAAAAAAAGGCCATACTATATTAACTTTTTTACTATTTGTATACCAATGATATGCAAAATTAAGAAGGGAGTAAATCTAAATGAGATCATAAAAAAAATCATATTATGTTAACTTTTTCAGTATGTATACAAAAACTACAAAATTAAGAAGAGAGAAAATCTAGTTGAGATCATATTTATTCCAAAATAGGAAGTCACCAAACGACACATATATTTAGAAAAAAAAAATTATAAACTACACATTATATATATTATGCATAGTCAAAATTTTAACGACAAATAATAAACTATGCACTAGATTATATCAAAATATACCCAATTAAGAAAAAAAAAGGGTAATAGTATACAAAAAAATATAGAAAATTAAGTAGGGAGGAATCTAGATGAGATAATTCAAATTAAATACGAAATCACCAAACTAATTATATAATTTATAAGCATAAGTAGATAAGAGAATTAGGGTTATAAATAGGAGCTCATTGTAACTAGTTGAACCAGTCTAGATATAAAAAAAAAGAATTAGAATATAAAGAGGTCAGTCCATTTGATAAATATATTATACTAATAACAAGAAATCATGGGGAAGGGGAACATAATGATAATGATGGTGATGATGGTGATGATGATCATATCATCCAATGAGATTGGGCACGTGAGAGGAATGACGCGTGCAGAATGCGAAGACGACTGCGAAGCCAATGATTGTTGGAAAGGCGCGTTTTCTCCTCCTGACACTCAGTGCATGTTGGATTGCATCGCCAAAAAATGCCCCGGCCTTCCCCCCACCGTACGTATTTCTATATATATTTCTTCCTAGTTAAACTTATATACATATATATATATATGTATATATATAATCATCTATCTATGTATGTATCTATGTATATATGTATCATGTAGTGTGTGTGTATATGACATATATATGTTTAGAATGAGTTAATGTGATTTTTGTGGTGACAGGTTAAAGGTCGGGCGAAGATCAACAGCATGGGGTAGATGCATGTCGCATGCCCGATGACGGAAAATGAATATTTAAAATTACAAAATTCGGTTTTTTTCTCTTTTCTTCTTCAGTTTCGTCATGTTATGATCGAAATCGATATGATGAATAAAAAGCTACATCTTTTGATTCGATAGATGGAACATCTTGAGATTTTGATAAGATATACGAGATTCATATATATATATCTGTAATAAGTTTTAAAAAAAGAAAAATATCCAATTTCATAATTGCGAATAACTCATAATAAAATACAAGGGGTTGTGATATAAAAAATAAATATATTTCAATTTTGTCTTCCATGATTTGAAGAATTTATTTATATAATATGTGGACGGTGTTATCCTACTCACATATATCTATTGAAGGATTGTGTGCCTAGGGAATTTATACTATTCATTATGACTTTGTCAACACTTGGTTAGAGAGGAACGACGATATACTCTTATATTAAATAAATGCATGAAGAAACTAATCAATAACGTATCAAGAAATAACAAAAATTTTGATATATATTCCAAAAGATAAAGAAAGAGAACAAGTAACAAGATGTATATGAGAGAGTTTTTTTAGGACTATAAATAGGGGATGTAACAACATCAAATCATGTGAAGTGGGTGAATTTGATAAATAGAGTGGAAAATTTGATTAGGGTTTTAATCTAAAGAATGAAAAAGCAGAGGGATAGTGTAGTGATGATGATGATGGCGATGGTGATGATGATCATAGCATCCAATATGATTGGAGAAGTGTGAGGAATGTCATATGAAGAATACGAAGACAATTACGCTGCCAAAGATTTTTGGAAAGGCGTATTTTCACCTCCCGACACTAAGTGTATGTTGGATTGCATCGCCAGAAAATGTTCTCCCCCTCCCCCCGTAATCCTTTCTCTCTCTCTATCTCTCTCTATATGTATGGATATTGACTTGATTTTTGTGGTGGCAGGATAAAGGTTGAGCGGAAGACCAAAACCCGAGGATAGATTTTACCAGACCTGTGATGAAGTTATATATGAATACATGCCAATCTTTTTTTCTTCTATATTTTATTTCAATGTTGTGCTATAAAAATGACATATAAGATAAAGGATAGTTGTTTGTCGTCATCATCATCATTATCAGCATCATCATCATCATCATCATCATCATTAACATTATCACAATTATTATCATTATCATTATAATTGATGTTGATGTTTTGTCTCAACCCATACCGTAGACATGGGAAAGCACTTTGTACTGTCACACCACTGCACCACCACTTCTAGATAATATAAGTAATTCTTTATTATTAACTTTTGAAAAACTATCAGTTATTCATTAGATTTTTTATATATATAATTTTCCTAAATTCAATCTATAAATTTCAACAAATCTTTATACATGGAAAATATAGAAGTGCTATAATTTGCAATCTATTTATAGTTTTGATGTACAATTCCGGTTCGGATTTGATACTTAAAATATTTTTAAAAGAGCTTATAATATATATGTATAAATCATTTTTTCTATATATGGGATCCAAACGCACCTATTTAGAAAAAAGAAATTATAAACTACACATTAGATATATTATATATAGTTAAAATTTTAAAAACAAATAATAAACTATACACTAAATTATATTTTAACAAAAAAAATCTATACAAGATTATACCAAGTTAAGAAAAAAGTCATACTATGTATACCAAAAATGTACAAAATTAAAAAGGAAGGAAATCTAGTTGAGTTAGTATTTATTCCAAAATAAGAAATCACCAAATGTCTGACGCACATATTTAGAAAAAAATTATAAACTACACATTATTTATATTATGCACAGTCAAAACTTTAACAACAAATTATAAACTATGCACTGAATTATACCCAATTAAGAAAAAAAAGGTCATGGTATACAAAAAATATACCAAATTAAGAAGGGGGAATCTAGATGAGGTAATTCCAAAATAGAAAATCACCAAACTGATATATATAATTTATAAGACCGAGTGGGTTAGGGAATTAAGGTTATAAATAGGAGTTCATTGTAACTAGTTGAACCAGTAGAGATATAAAAAAAAAAGAGTCAGAACATAAAAAGATCAGTCCATTTGATAGATATTATACTAATAATAAGAAATAATGGGGAAGAAGAGCGTGATGATAATAATGGGGATGATGGTGATGATGATCATATCATCCAATGAGATTGGGCACGTGAGAGGAATGACGCGTGAAGAATGCGAAGACGACTGCGAAGAACATGATTGTTGGAAAGGCGCATTTTCTCCTCCCGACACTCAGTGCATGTTGGATTGCATTGCCAGAAAATGTCCCGGACTGCCCCCCGCCGTACGTATTTCTATATATATATTTCTTCCTAATCAAATTATATATATGTATATATAACCATCTATATATGTATGCATGTATCATGTAATGTGTGTGTATATGACATATATGTTTAGAACGAGTTGACGTGATTTTTGCGGTGACAGGTTGAAGGTCGGGCTAAGATCAACAGCATGGGGTAGATACATGTCGCCTGTCGGATGACGGAAAATAAATATCTTAAATTGCAAAATCTGGTTTTTTTGTTTTCTCTTTCCTTCTTCAATTTCGTTGTGTTATGATCGAAACCAATATGATGAATAAAAATACATCTTTTGATTTGATGGACGGAACATCTTGAGATTTTGATAAGATATAAAAATACATCTTTTCATATATATCTCTAATAAGTTTTAAAAGAAGAAAAATATCCAATTTCATAATTACGAATAACTCTTTATAAAATACAAGTGGTTATGATATAAAAAAATAAATATATTTCAATTTTGTTTTACACGATTTGAAGAATTTATTTATATAAATATATATATATATAGATATTGACTTGATTTTTGTAGTGGTAGAATAAAGGTTGAGCGGAAGACCAAAATCAGAGGATAAATTTTACCGGATATTATATATGAATACAAGCGAATCTTTTTTTTTTTTTTATAAAGAATAGTTATTTATTATTATCATCATCATTATCATTATCATTATTATTAAATAGTTATTTTATTTCAATGTTTTGTCTCAACCAAGAAGCGAAAATTTATTTAATTATCGTTAATCATTGTAGCTAAATAAAAAAATGAAACAAATTCAGTTATAAGGAACTGATAAAGTCTAAACATAATATTACAGTCATTTCATTAAAAAAGTGGAATGGCATAATTTATAATTACAATTGATTTCTGACGCCAACACAATTAAACTCGGACAGTGACAATCTTTTTCTGACATTCATGCAAACAAAGACACGAACGAGCACGGTCTATCATGTCGACCACATCTTCTGGAGAACATATCTCTGTCTTGTAATCAGTCAAACCAGTGACCAGTGATACTTCCTCCCAATACAGAACCTCTTCTTCGTCGTCGTCGTTGTGAATCATTGTATATGTTCTTCCCATGTCTCTGCAAAACTTGAGAAAGTGAGGATCCTCCATTGTCGCTTTCAGGTCCAGATAAACTCTGTTCACAGCTAAGCCATCTACGGATTTCATCGTCAGCATAATCTCCCGTATTCCCGAGAGATTTGACGCCAAATTCTTCGCCATGGCCGATGAACTTGCATTTTCGGGTTTGCTTTCCTCGCAGCAGGTATGCAGTAAAACCACATTTCCCAAACAGAATCTCGACATGAACATGAAGAAGTCGATGAAATTCATTCCTGTGACGAAAAGAAATCAGAATATGGCATTAAAATACTCCAAGGTAAGATAGGTTACGCACAAAAACCTGTGTTTGCAGCGAGATTACGCTGGCAGATAGCTTCAAAATCATCACAAATGTCCCTAATGTCTTCTATTGATTCCTCAGTGTCCTTGTAGTCCTTCCACAATAGATCCCACTGAATTGGCAAAGTGATCAAACCAATACCAAACCTTTTCAGAACATAAGCACTTCTCCTTTTACTGTTAAGCAAGTGGAAACACGCTTAACTTACCACCCGGGAAAGATTGTAGGCATTGAACCAATTGTGGTTTATCGATATCGTGTCTTCCTGTCAACGTAAACGAGACAGTTTAAGAAAGAAGCATCCAGAGAGCTCAAACAGTATACACACACAATGAGAACAGATGAGAGAGAGAGAGATACCAAGTTATATACTTGATGATACCAGCCACTGGGAACAAAAATAATTTCACCGGGTTCTTGAATGCATTCTAACCAAGTAGTCTGAAGAGAAGTCAATAAAACAGTTTGCATAAAATGTGATCAAGGCAATCTTACAGGCTTATAGAAGGACCGCCTTATTTACCTTCTTAAAACCCGGGAATTTAGTATCATCAACATCTTCAAAGATGTCATAGACGCAATTTTTCATATACCTGCAAAATCTCAAAGGTTGCAGGAACTGGGAATGGCCATATCATCTTGCAAATTAAGGCAAGGAACACCACTGAATTAAGATCCAGATGACATGAAGAGGTTTCCATCTAAATAACCATAAGATTCCCATTTATGCTTCTTCTATCATATATCAACTAACATGAAACTGCACTCATTTCTACATCATCTGAAGATTATACGACTAGTAAGGGAACATATTTATAAGCTTGCCTGTCAAAAACATAATGACTTTGCGAGGGAGGAAGAAAAAGCCATCTTTTCCGACCACATACATTTGCTGACCAACTATACGACCTAAAAACATCAGCGTGTAGAGGCGTCCAAGATCCTGCAGCAAGAGTTTTTCAAATAACTTTGGAGCTAAGCCAAAGGCAGAGGCATATGAACAAAAAGGGAGAAAAAACATAAGAATCTTGCACAGACCTTTTGCTCCCATATAAACAAAACGATAGTCAGAGCAACTTATTTGATCATACTTCTGGAAAGTGTCACGATCCTCGTGCATATGGTAACTGTCTAGATAAATGTTGAGCCAGTCATCGCCAAATAGTGGAGGAGTTCTGTAGGCAATATACTGTGGGTACTCCTGGATATAGATTCAACCAAAAAAGAGATGAAAGATGAGGCAGGGCTCCATTCAATGGTTACGATATTCCAAAACATATAGTTAACATGAATTCATTTACAGAGAATGCACTTTCTTTGATACAGGACACAAATTCTCTCTGCTTGCTTCAGTTAAGCAAAGAGACTATTACTACTTAAGATTACAAGTTATCAACATGTCATGTCAGCAGTCAGCTCTTGCCTATAAATACAGCCCCTAAAAACTGTATCATATCAAACTCTTGCCAATTATACAAAAGCATGGTAGCATAGCTGTGATCTTGTATCTATCTTTCAAGGAGGGAGCAATGCATGGATACAAAACAAGAACGGGCGACAAATGTGTGAGATAACGATTTAGATATGCACCTTGACAAAGTGCCAGTCTTTCAGATAGAGATTAGACTTTGCTTTACCGCAATAACTGGCGTCTTTGAGCTTGCCCTCGGTGGAATCCTCAATCCAGTGTTCGACAAATTCAGCAACAGACATTTCTACTCTTTTCTGATCAGTAAATTCTCTAGTATCGCAATCTGCGACCTGTGAAGATCCAAAACCAGGAACAGACAAACAGATTGTTCATGCATCAATTGAAACACTCCATTCCACGAAACAAGCACCATAAATTCAATTCTAGCCATTGTCACGAACATAAAAGCAGACAGAAAAAAAAAACATGAACATGACAGGAAGGAAAACACCGAGACAGAAAGGCGCGATCTTTGTCCGAAAAAGAAAGGATTCAGAGCAATAGATTACATGAACTTTGGATTTCCCGAAGTGGGTGACGAAGAACTGAAGATTAGGGCAACCATTTTCATCGACCCAATCTCGTCGAGCTCTCCAATCGTCGGTGAGATGGGTCAGGACCACTGGCAGGTTCTTGGCCAAAAACGTCTCTGCAAAAGCATCGTAAGTCAGCTCTGTACCGTTTATTCTCTCAATCCCACCACCGATCTCGATCCCCATCTTTTCCGTCTCTGATTTGGTCGAACTTTTCACTTCCCACGACTTGGCTGTGCGTCTCCAATGCAAAACAATCAAAATAGATTCATTTGTTTTGAAAAAAAAATAACAAGGGGTTCGATAATTCGATTCGGTTTGATTATAATTTATATCAAGGTTTGTTTATTTTGATTTTAAAAAAATCGTAATCATTTGCTTTTTATATTAATTTTGATTAGGTTTTAGGCCCAGTTTTTATTTGTTTAAGCTCAGTAATTGAGCCCAATAGCTTTGCAAATTGGCCCAATTAATTTCTTACGAAATGAAGAAATGTTTGCATTGGCACATGAGTTTTTTAAAATTAAATAGAATGCCTAACAGTTATGTAAACCTGAACGATTTTCTCGGCCCGTTAATGTTTTATTAATAAAGTCCAAGCCTAATCGGTTTCGCGGCTTTAAAGCATAGAAGCCGTCGATTTTAGATATCACCCAAATCAACGGTTCCGATCATTTTCCGGGCACAGACACTGTGATACGTTATAAATACCGTCCCTCGCATGTCGCATCCTTCCCAATTCCCCTCTCCTTCTGTTTACATCCAACTGACAAAATTCATTTCAAATTTTAGAGAGAGAGAGAGAGAGAGAAACCATGGCTTCGACGATCAGAACTCTCGCTAAGTTCGACAACCACCGATTGTACGCCGTCGATTTCTTCGAAAATCACGTGATCGTCACCGTCACGGACACACCCTCTGTCATCCGCCGCTGGATTCAATCCATTTGCTACCACCACCGCCACCGTGAACGCTTCGGCCGTCTCATCGTCGGTCTTGGCGTCCAGTGGATTCCCGACGAATTCGGCACCTATAATCCGGCGGAAACTCTACAGCTCTGCGTCGGAAGCCGTTGTCTCATTATCCAACTGACCTACTGCGATTACCTCCCTCAAATCCTCCGTCGTTTCCTCCGCGACTTCGGGATAACCTTCGTCGGAATCTGGAACATTCAGGACAAGAAGAAGCTCTTGGAATCGAAGCATCAGTTAGAGATCGGTGGTCTTCTGGACATAAGGCTCTACGTGGAAAATTCCCACGGCTGGAGCCTCCGTGATTCTTCGTTCGAGACGATCGTCAAGGAGTGTTTGGGATACGAAGGTGTGGATTTGAAACCTAGCATCAGTAAAAGTGACTGGGACAGATACATCCTGCGCCATGATCAGATCCTTCAGGCCACTGTTGATGCGTTCGTCTGCTTCAAGCTTGGCGTCGAGGAACGTCTCTGGAAAGAAACATAAGACGATTCAAGGAACTTTGGAAAGCAAGTAAGAAGGGAGAATTTCTTCATGTTTCGTTGTGTTGGGTAGAAGAAACTGCTGGTTCTTATATTTCGGCCGTAGACTGTGCTGATTTCCTTGGAATATATGTGATTCTCCAATTTAGTCAATGATTTGCTGATGACTTTTTTTTAGAAAACGATCATTTCATATCATAAAGATTTTGATGCATTTGTTTTTTCAATCTAATGATCAAAAGCTCCTGTGATGAATAGAATCTAGAAGAATCACATGCAATCATCCATCTTAGATCGAATAATATTTAGAATGAAAAATCGAAAAATCGATTTTACCATTTTTATCTCGTTTGGAGCAAACAGAAATGATATATATTTGAAAAAAAGGATTGCAAAATGAACCAGTACATGAATCAAACACGGAAATCTCTTTGATTCTATGGTTATTCCTCTCTCCCTCTCTCTCGGGAAATGGAGCAGATTATCGCAGGAGATGCAGCGGAGAGGACGAGGGGAACTCTGCGACCGATGGTCGAGAACGAAATTGCCGTTCCGGAGATCCTTTGATTCGTTAGTGGAGCGACCACAAAGCACCGCTCGGAGCCAAGGTGCTTAATCACTTCTCCGATTCCATTTTTTGAACCTGAAACTGATTTTTTTTTTCTTTTTTGGGAATTTGTTGTCGTTTTGGGTTTTGCTTCTCGTGAACATTGATTCAACATTATTGAAAACAAAAAGTAACCGAAAGTATGTAGTGGGAAAAAAAGTAAATATAATTTAGGAAAAATAAAAATAAAAATAGCAAGGGAGGAGAAAACATCGTGTCTGTATTTGCTATACAAGTGTGATCCAAAGTGATGTTGTGCCATTCTTGAATAAAAAAATAGAATAATACTATAATCCAGAGGGGATATCAGTTATGAGAAGAAAATCCTTTGGTAAAAAGACAGTTCCTTTTTCTTACCAAGGGTTCGTCACTGAGATTAATGTAGTTTTGGTTTTTGATTTGTAGAGGAACTTGCAAAGATGGAAGCGGGATTGAGAGAAACAGAGGACGAACTCGTTGATTCTTCTGATTCCTCTTCTGGTTTCTGAGCCTTATTATTGCGGAAATAAGCTGTTTTATGTCTGATTCCACCATCCTGACTGGTGATTATTGATCTTTGTGGAAAGTGATTGTTGGGTTGTTTAAACACAAACATTCTGAGGGGAACTCTATCTCATTCATTGTTTTTTTTTTTAATCTACTTTCTTTCTAATGTGGCGAATAGGATTGGGTCCTGATGAGAAGTGCTTAGAAAAAGTTTGCAATTACGTACATAAATCTAAGAACATCTGCCTGCAATTACAAGGTATTCTTTGCTTGAAAAAAAATAGTTGGTTAGAATGTGATCCGGGACTGACCAACCGAAACTGATTATATTTAGATTTGTTTATTTTGATTTTGAGAAGAGAAAATCCTAACAAATGTGTTAACTTTCCAAATTTCATAAAACAAAATTTAAAATTTGGTATCTATCCAATAGAATCGCAATTTTATTTTTCGATAAAAAAAACTTAAATTTTATGGGCGGTGTCATTTTTAATAAGGATAATTCCAAAAAAAATCATATACTTTTACCTCGTCGCAATTTAAACGTTATATTTTTTTTTAATCCAAAAAAACCTTTTACTTTTAAAAATTGGCAAATAAAACACTGAACGAAAAAAATATTATTTAATACTGACATAGCATCCTAGTCACCTACCACATCATCAACCCTTAATATTTAATAGTATTAATTAATAAAAATATTAATATTAATATTAATAAAAATAAAATTTTAAAAATTATACACATTCATATACAAAAATTAATTATTATAACAACAAAATTAATTATATATTTATTTTACACATTTATATGTATATATATATATTTTATATGTATGTGTGATATATGTATTTTTTCCTAAAAATTATTATATATATAAGAAATTATTTATTATTTGTATATTGTTTTATATGAGTTCAATTGTCCAAAAAAATATGTTCTTGGAAAATAAATATGTAATTAATTTTATAGAAAATAAATGTGTAATTAATTTTGTGGTTATAATAATTAATATGTGTATATGAATATGTATAATTTTTAAAATTTTATTATTATTATTATATTTATTTTTTATTAATTAATATTACTAAATATTAAGGGTTGATGATGTGGTAGATGATTAGGATGTCATGTCAACATTAAATATTATTTTTTTGTTTAGGATTTTATTTTCTAATTTTTAAAAGTACATGATTTTATTTGTTAATTTTTAAAAGTCAAATTTGTTTGGATAAAAAAAATATAAAGTTTAAATTGTGATGAGAAAAATAGTATAGAATTGTTTTTGGGATTAGCCCATGTTTTATTAATAAAGTTCAAGCCTAATCGGTTTCGCACCTTCAAAGAATAGAAGCCGTCGATTTTAGATATCACTCAAATCAACGGTTCTGATCATTTTCCCTGCACAGACACTGTGATACATTGTATAAATACCGTCCCTCGCGTCCTTCCCAATTCCCCTCTCCTTCTGTTTACATCCAACTGACAAAATTCATTTCAAATTTTAGAGAGAGAGAGAGAAACCATGGCTCCGACGATCAGCACTCTCGATGAGTTCGACAACCGCCAATTATACGTCGTCGATTTCTTCGGAAATCGCGTGATCGTCACTGTCACGGAGACTACCTCCGTCATCCGCCGCTGGATTCGGTCCATTCGCTACTACTACCGTGCACACTTCGGCCATCTCATTGTCGGTCTTGGCGTCCAGTGGAATGACCAATTCGGCACCAATTCTTCGGCGGATACTCTACAGCTCTGCGTCGGAAAGCGTTGTCTCATCATCCAACTGAACCACTGCGATTACCTCCCTCAAATCCTCCGTCATTTCCTCCGGGATTTCGGGATAACCTTCGTCGGATTCTGGAACGGTCAGGACAAGAAGATGTATTAGAGTGTTAGTTGTATTTTCAACAGGTTGTTGCAAAGTTATAATGCGGGTCATGTATTTAAAGGAGAATACAGTTGAGAAATAAAGTAACAGAAAATTTTCCCACACTTTCTTTCTCTTTCTCTCGCTCTCTCTCTCTACTGCGATTGTTCACAAAGCTTTTCTGATATGGTATCAGAGCGGAAATTCACCAGAATCATATTTCTAATAAACCTTTCGATTTGGTACACATTGATACATGGGGTCCCTTTTCTATTCCTTCCATAGATGGTTATAAATACTTCCTTACGATTGTAGATGATTGTTCCCGAGCATGTTGGATCTATATGATGAAAAACAAAAGTGATGTGTTGCACCATTTTCCAGTGTTTGTGAATTTTGTTGAGAATCAGTTTCAGACTACAATCAAGGCTATTAGATCAGATAATGCTAAGGAGCTGGTTTTCGCTGATCTTTGTGCGAAGAAAGGGATATTTCATTATTATGCTTGTCCATACAGTCCACAGCAGAATTCGGTGGTAGAAAGGAAGCACCAGCATATACTAAATGTGGCTCGTGCACTGATGTTCCAATCAAATATTCCCATGATCTACTGGAGTGATTGTGTGAAGACAGCAGTGTATTTGATCAATAGAATACCTTCTCCTGTGTTGGAAAACAGGTCACCATACGAGATCCTTCATGGTAATTCCCCTTCTTATGCTCATTTACGATCATTTGGTTGCCTTTGTTATGGTTCAACTCACCTTAGTGACAGGCATAAGTTCTCGGCTAGAGCAAGATCTTCTGTATTCATAGGATATCCGACTGGTTATAAGGGATATAAACTCTTAGACCTTCAAACCAACGAGATTTATATTTCCCGCAATGTTGAGTTTCATGAGGACACTTTTCCTTTCCATACCCATACCTCTTTAACAGATTCAAATGTCGAATCTGTTTCAGAGTTATTTCCCCATTCTATTATTCCTTTACCTATTCCTGATCATTCAGAAAGACCAATACCAATTCCACAAAATAACCATACTAATAGCTCTTCTTCTTTCAGTTCTCATGAAACTCATTTAGACTCATCAGATAACACTTCTTTTTCAGACATACCTATCACCAATCCCTCTCGTCCAAGACGAACAGCTAAGCCTCCCCCTTATCTTTCACAATATCAGTGTTATCTTACCCAACATTCAAACTTTCAAGAACCAGAAAACTCCCTTACCTCTAAAACCACACCTTATCCTTTACAAGACTTTATTTCATATGACCACCTAAACAGTCATTACAGAAACTATCTTTTCAATCTGAACCAAGAGACTGAACCTCGAACTTTTAAAGAAGCTGTCAAATCTTCTGATTGGCAGCAAGCTATGAATACAGAGATCTCTGCTTTACATGAGAATGGAACTTGGAGCATTGTTGAGTTGCCTCATGACAAGAAACCAGTGGGATGTAAATGGGTTTATAAGATAAAGAGAAAGGCTGATGGCAGTGTTGAGCGTTATAAAGCTCGGTTAGTGGCTAAAGGATACACTCAACAAGAGGGAGTGGATTATACAGACACTTTTTCGCCAGTTGCAAAGTTAGTGACTGTGAAATTGATTCTTGCTCTGGCTGCAACACAGAACTGGAGTCTTTCCCAAATGGATGTCACTAATGCCTTCTTACACGGTGACTTAGAAGAGGACATCTACATGCAATTACCTCCAGGCTATAATTCTCCAGAAGGTACTACTCTGCCACAGAATGCTGTATGTAAATTGCAGAAGAGTCTTTATGGATTAAAGCAAGCTTCTAGGCAGTGGTATTCGAAATTTTCATCTGTATTGATTGCTGCTGGTTTTCGTCAGTCACAAGGGGATCATACATTGTTTGTTAAGAAGACAGGATCAACATTTCTGACATTGTTGGTATATGTAGACGACATTATCATTGCCAGCAATAATGATCAGGCTGTAATTGATTTGAAGATTCTTCTTGCTGAACACTTCAAGATCAAAGATTTAGGACCATTGAAATATTTTCTTGGATTGGAAATTGCTAGAAACAAGGGTGGAATATCTGTTTGCCAGAGAAAGTATTGTCTTGAGCTCTTGGAAAATACTGGTTTCTCAGGTTGTAAACCAGTTTCAGTTCCGATGGATGCGAATGTCAATCTGAAGTCTGACTCAGGAATTTATCTCAGTGATCCTTCTACATATCGGGCTTTGATTGGAAGATTGTTGTATCTTACAATCACTAGGCCTGATATAACCTTTGCAGTTCATAAGCTAAGTCAGTATCTTTCGAAACCTACAGAGGATCATTACAAGGCTGCTCAGCGGATTCTTCGATTTCTTAAGAATAATCCTGGGCAGGGTCTCTTTTATTCAGCCACTTCTGCTCTACAATTAAATGCATTTTCAGATGCTGATTGGGCACAATGTCCGGATTCACGACGTTCAATCACAGGATATTGTGTTTTCTTGGGTGATTCACTGATTTCATGGAAATCAAAGAAACAACAAACAGTTTCAAGGAGCAGTACAGAGGCTGAATATAGGGCCTTAGCGAATACAGTTTGTGAAGTTATTTGGCTTGACAATTTGCTTAAGGATCTGGACATTCCACTCATACGACCTGCGAATCTCTTTTGTGACAGTAAGTCTGCGATTTATCTGGCTTCTAACTCTGCATTTCATGAGAGGACGAAGCACATAGAGTTAGATTGTCATCTGGTTCGAGATAAGCTGAAGGAAGGGCTGATTCGGACAATGCATGTATCTTCTGACAATCAACTTGCAGACTTATTGACAAAGTCTTTGTCAACAACTCTGTTTCATTCATTAGTGCAAAGATTGCATCTGTCAAGCTTATTTCTTCACCAGAATTAAGCTTGAGGAGGGCATATTAGAGTGTTAGTTGTATTTTCAACAGGTTGTTGCAAAGTTATAATGCGGGTCATGTATTTAAAGGAGAATACAGTTGAGAAATAAAGTAACAGAAAATTTTCCCACACTTTCTTTCTCTTTCTCTCGCTCTCTCTCTCTACTGCGATTGTTCACAAAGCTTTTCTGATAAGATGCTGTTGAACTCGAACCATCAGTTAGAGGTCGGTGATCTCCTGGACATAAGGCACTACGTGGAAGATTCCGACGGCGTGAGCCTCCGTGGTTCTTCGTTCGAAAAGGTCGTCAAGGAGTGTTTGGGATACGAAGGTGTGGAATTGAAACAGGAAATCAGTAGAAGTGACTGGGACAGACGCAGCCTGCGCAATGATCAGATCCTTCAGGCCACTGTTGATGCGCACGTCTGCTTCAAGCTTGGCCTCAAGGAACGTCTCAGGGAAGAAATATAAAGACGATTCAAGGAACTTTAGAAAGTAAGTAAGAAGGGAGAATTCTTCAGGTTTCGTTGTGTTGCATAGAAAAAACTGCGGTTCTTATACTTCGGCGGTAGACGGCTCTGTTTTCTTTGGAATATATGTGTTTCTCCAATTTAGTCAATGATTTGGTGATGACATTTGTTTAGAAAACGATCGTTTCATATCAGAAAGATTTTGATGCATTTTTTTTCCCAATCTAATGATCGAAAGCTCTTGTGAATAGAATCTAGAAGAATCGCATGCAATCGTCCATCTTAGATCGAATAATTTTAGAACGAAAAATTATTTTTTTATTATATTTTAAATATTTTTTAAATATTAAAATTATTTTTAAATATTTTTTATTATTAAAATTTTATTTTTAAAATTTACATATTTGGCTACGATATGGATTGGACTGATATATTTTTAACTCGGTAAAAAACCAATGGATTGGATTAGACTAAAATTTTTCCAGATCGGAACGAGTTGGGCTAGGTCAATCCGTTTTACACTCCAACAATTACAAAATATTCTTTGCTTGCAACCCAACTTGGTTGTTGAACCGGTGAAATAGAGACACAAAGCGTGTGTTTCGTCCCAAATTCGAGTCTTAAATTGGGGAGAGGAACATAATTTAATCACATAGATTGTTCTCATTTATGGGATTAGTCTAGACTTCGATTCAATACACCCACTTACAAAAAAAAAACAGGTATTCATTGCTTATCTTATTCTTTGTGACTGCAAATCAAACTTTAGTTTGTGCTTTATTTAGGAATATATTGAGACATTATGGAACTTGATAAGTTTTCTTTTTTGATAGAATGGAAAGGGGTTTTTTCACGGTGAATGGGGGGCATGACATTTTGTGTTGGCAACAATTGAAGTTCTTTTAATTCAAGCTTTATCACTGGTTCTTGTACGATTGTTTACAGGGGTTAAATTCAAATTCACAAAACATTGGTGCAAGCGATCCAAATCGTGAAGTGATGTCTATACATGCAAGTACTTTAAATCTTCCCTCTGGATTTTCAACCCTTGTGTTATATAGTCTTCACTAAAATTCAAGTTTCCATCTATATTTCGATGGCGAGTGAGATGATAAGGAAAGAGAGTTTGTCATGTACATTAAAATGGTAGAAAACAAGACGATGTTTTGAGATAGTACGAGATGTAGTTTTAATTGTGAAAAGTTTTATGTTCCTCAGCCAGTCTTAAGGTATGGATGGTTTTCATATTCGGGTTGATTATATTTAGGTTTGTTTATTTTGATTTTGATAAGGGAAAATTCCAAAAATATGTTAATTTTTCAATTTTCACAAAACAAAACTAAAGATTCGTTTTCTATCAAATAAAATTTCAAATTTATTTTTCAATAAAAAAATTTAAAATTTTATAACCGTTGTGATTTTTAAATCTAAATACTGACATGATATAACAATATTTTATTTGACAAATTTACTTTGACATATCATCCTCTACATCACATCAATATATATTTGAGTTTAAAAATGATAATTGTTATAAAAGTTAGGTATTTTTAACTCAGTTGAAATTTTATTTGGTAAAAAACATATTTTAAGTTTTGTTTTATAAAAATTGACAAATTCAAGTACTTTTTGAGATTTTTTCTTTTAAAAATATCATAACCATTTGTCTTATATATTAAATTGGATTCGGTATTGTCTCGACGTTTGGTTTGTTTTTTAATGATAAAATAGAAATTTCCTCTCGTAATCATTTCTTAAAAAATCATAATCATTAAATTTCAATTTTTATATTAGACTTGATTCCGGTTAGTCACAGTTATTACTTAGAATGAATTCGATAATGGTTACTTACTGTGTACCCTTGGTTGTCTTTAGGCCCAGTTTTTAAGTTTTAATTGTTTATGCTCAATTTGATTGAGCCCAATAGCTTTGCAAATCGGCCCAATTAATTTCTTACGGAAGGAAGAAATGGCGCATTAATTTTCTAAAACTAAATAAAATGCCTAAACAGTTATGTAAACCTGAACGATTTTCTCGGCCCGTTAATGTTTTATTAATAGAGTCCAAGCCTAATTGGCTTCACGGCTTTAAAGAATGGAAGCCGTCGATTTTAAATTTTACTCAAATCAACGGTTCCGATCATTTGCTGTGCACAGACTGTGATACATGGTATAAATACCGTCCTTCGCGTCCCTCCCAATTCCTCTCTCCTCCTGTTTACAGAATTCATTTCAAATTTTAGAGAGAGAGAGAAACCATGGCCCCGACGATCAGCGCTCCCGCTGAGCTCGACGACCGCCGATTGTACGCCGTCGATTTCTTCGGAAATCCCTTGATCGTCACCGTCACGGACACTACCTCCGTCATCCGCCGCTGGATTCAGTCCATTCGCTACCACCACCGCCACCACATACACTTCGGCCGTCTCATTGTCGGTCTTGGCGTCCAGTGGAATGACCAATTCGGCACCAATTCTTCCGCGGACACTCTACAGCTCTGCGTCGAAAGCCGTTGTCTCATCATCCAACTGAACCACTGCGATTACCTCCCTCAAATCCTCCGTCGTTTCCTCCGCGATTTCGGGATAACCTTCGTCGGATTCTGGAACGGTCAAGACAAGAAGATGCTGTTGAACTCGAACCATCAGTTAGAGATCGGTGATATTCTGGACATAAGGCACTACGTGAAAAATTCTGACGGCGTGAGCCTCCGTGGTTCTTCATTCGAGACGATCGTCAAGGAGTGTTTGGGATACAAAGGTGTGGAATTGAAACCTAGCATCAGTAGAAGTGACTGGGACAGACGCAACCTGCGCAATGAGCAGATCCTTCAGGCCACTGTTGATGCGCTCGTCTGCTTCAAGCTTGGCGTCCAGAAACGTCTCTGTGGAGAGATATAAAGACGATTCAAAGAACTTTAGAAAGTAAGTAAGAAGGGAGAATTTCTTCAGGTTTCGTTGTGTTGGATATGCGGTTCTTATACTTCGGCGGTAGACGGCGGCTCTGTTTTCTTTGGAATATATGTGTTTCTTCGATTTAGTCAATGATTTGCTGATGACTTTTTTTTAGAAAACGATCATTTCATATCATAAAGATTTTGATGCATTTTTTTTTTCAACATAATGATCAAAAGTTCTTGTGAATAAAATCTAGAAGAATCGCATGCAATCATCCATCTTAGATCGAATAAATTTTAGAACGAAAAATCGAAAAATCAATTTTGCCATTTTTTATCTCGTTTGGAGCAAATAGAAATGATATATATTTGAAAAAACGGATTACGAAATGAACCAGTACATGAATCAAACATGGAAATCTCTTTCATTCCATCGTTATTCCTCTCTCTCTCTCTTTCTCTCTCTCTCTCTCTCTCTGGAAATGGAGCAGATTATCGCAGGAGATTCAACGGAGAGGACGACGGGATCTCTGCGACCGATGGTCGAGAAAGAATTTACCGCTCCGGAGATCCTATGATTCGTTAGTGGAGCGACCACAAACCACCGCTCGGAGCCAAGGTGCTTAGTCACTTCTCCGATTCCGTTTCTTGAATCCGGAACTGATGTTTCTTTTCTTTTTTGGGAATTTGTCGTCCTTTGGGTTTTGCTTCTCCTGATCATTGACTCAACATTATTGAAAACAAAAGGTAACCGAAAGTATGTCGTGGGAAAAAAAAAAGAAGCAATATAATGTAGGAAAAAAAAATAGAAGGGAGGAGACAACATCATGTTTGTATTTGGCTATACAACTGTGATCCAAAGGGAATTGTTGAATAAAAAAAAATAGAATACTATAATCCAGAGCGGATACATTATCAATTATCAGAAGAAAATCCTTTGGTAAAAAGATGGCTCGTTTTTGTACCAATGGTTCGTCACTGAGGTTTGTAGTTTTGGTTTATCAATTTGTAGAGGAACTTGCAGAGATGGAAGCGGGATTGAGAGAAACAGAGGACGCACTCGGCAGCAGCAGGTATGTATCAGCTTCACTCTGTTGTTCCATTTTTTAAAACCCCAAAAAAAAGATGCTTACAATGGTAGTTGATCCTTCTGGTGTCTTGTTGGCAATGATTTATTGCGGAAATAAGCTGTTTTATGTCTGATTCGAGCATCTTGGTTAATGGGTGATTATTGATCTTTGTAGGAACTGATTGGTTGGTTGTTTAAACACAAACATTCTGAGGGAATCTATATCTCATTGAGAGCATGGGGGACAAGGGGACTCCGTTTCTGCTGCAGAGTCTGGAATTGAAGTGCTTAGAGTAACTCCACAATCACATGAATCTATTTCTTTTGTGAGTGCAAATCAAATTTTAGCTTGTGTTCTATATATAGGAATATATTGAGAGTGTCAGACATTTTGTGGGGGCAACAATTGAAGTCAAGCTTTGACCACCTGCTCTCATCGTTTACATTCATGCAAGCAATCCAAACCGTGAAAATGATGTCTGCATTTTCAGTCTTCAGTAAATTTCAAGCCTCCGTCTATATTTTTTGGGCTGAGTGAGATGTTTCCGAAAGCCGGTAAGGAGAGGGTGTGGTTCTTATATACTTTCTAAAATGCATACCGAAAGTTGGCATATAGAATTACAGGTTGTTGTCATGCATCTTAAAATGGTATCCGACAAAAGGGCAGCGTTCACGACTCCGTAGGAAAACAAGACGATACTCTGAGATATTACGGGACGTAGCTTTAAATTAATGTTCTATATCTCTTGTATCATCAGTGTCTCTGTTTCCTCAGTCAGTGTCTCAAGGATCGTTGCATGGCTTCGTGTGACTGATGCTCTCATTACACGAGGGGAAATGAAGTCAAAGAAACGCTCTTGAGAAAAGGTGGTAATTGAGGAGGGAGATCACTACCAAATGTGAATGCGGAGACACTGTTTTGTTCATCACACGCCCTAAATTCCAACACAATTTTGATTCATTTATTTGCATTCTGATTGAGCTTCCAAATTTATTTCGTTATTTGTTCGTTTTAAAATGAATCTTGAATTATATAAAGGGAAACGTGATGTTTTTGGGTAGCGCTTTCGATAGATTTACTTTGGGTTCTATTATGTTTTCTGGCTTTGATCTCATTTTATTTGACGTCGGTCGATTCGTTAATGCTTCTCAACATGTCATGTTTCGCCTCCGATATATGATCCTCGTAACAATAGGGGTCTACCGTTTGGTTAAAACATGAAATTAAATCAAATGATATTTCATTTTAAAATTCAGTATGTGTATTTTTTTTTTAAAAAAAAAAGGTAAATTAATTGGAAAAATGGAACAGAATGTTCGAATATAAAAGATTAATGGGTATAGCTTTTAATGAATTCTAAATTGAGAAATAATCAAAATGAAATCGGACAGAATGTCCAATCCGAGACAGATCTTCACTAGTTTGGGACTCTCACTCTCACATCTCCTTTTTTCTTCGTCTTCCTCCTTTTTTTTTTTGGTTCAATGCATTACGCTGTTATGTATCATTTATCATGTTTTTGTATACGTGTATGTTTGTGTATATATATATATATACATATGTGTGTGTATATATATGTGTATGTGTGTGTGTGATGTCCGAAATAGAGGGGAAATCAGGAGGAGCCGAGTCAGTGGTGCTTATGATTGACAAGAGTTCTACAAATAATTGCAGCCATGATTCATATTATCTCTTCCTTTTTTCCCTTTTCTTCAAAAGGCACGCACCAGAAACATATATTAAAATTATGAGAGTGGGATGAATCAATCAATATTCTAAAATTTGTTTCTTCAATACATTTATTTTGCTTTCATTCATTATATATATATATTATTTGTCAATATAAAAAGAAGTAACAAAGGTTGCATGGGGTGGGGTTTGGGAGGAGGAGAAGGTCAACAAGTCAAACTCCAAATCCAATGTTAATCATAATGAAATCTATTTAAGACAGTGGTACGGCGATTACAATACATATTTGGTCAATCATTGAACCGTCCATTTGTTGTGAAACAATGGTTTAAAACATACTGAATAAAGGAATACATTTTGAAATTATATCTTAAGATATGTCACGAACCGACTTTTATGTACGCATCATTATTTCATGAAATTCAATCTTATAATTCTTTGTTACGGAAATGAACGTGTAGCAAACGTACACTCTGAATCTATTTTATGCAAATTAATACTGATAATTCTAGTTTTTAATAACTGATACTTCCGATTATCTCAAATTAATCGTGAAATCTTAATCTTTACATGAATATCTATTGATCAAATATCCAATTTGGACAGTTCAACCGGATAAATGGAATACAAAACGTTTGTCCCGCTCCAAATTCGAACTTGAAAGGGAAATGTAATCATATGGTTTGCTATCAATTTCAGGATTAGTTTAGGTCTCGGTACAAGATATTGGTTACCAAAAAAAAATCTACTGATTTGATATCCGTATCTCTCGGCCAACGACGGGGCCAAAATTTTTTTATCAATAACAATATTCTGTTTTCTGATATGAATAATCTGAAATAAATTATTACAATCAAGGACACTAATATTATTATATAGAACAGATTTAGTAACCGACACAACTGTTACAACCGTTACAAATTTAAACATAAAAAAAAAACTGCAGCATAAATAACCTGTCTTCAACTCCTCCTTCTGAGTTTTGAGGCACAATCCAACACAAATGAATTGGAATGTTACTACTAAATTATAAAATATAAAACGTGCGATTTTTCTCATTAAAAAATAGCTTTTACCATTGTTCATATGATAATATGATAATGGACCAGGGCCAGGTCAGGTGGTAAGGGAGCAGGGGAGCAGCACCCTGAGGTGGAGGGTTCGAATCCTTTAATCGTCGCTCTTTCTTCCCCTTGACCTGCTCGCCTGTCAGCCCATCATAATGGGTTGATTTACCTCATCCGCGTGTGTTGCAGGCTAGTGCGCGTGGGCGTGGGGTTTGACCTGCGGGCGCCTAAGCCCAACTACGACCCGAGCGTTAGGCGCGTCTGGTGGCCAGGTCCGGCGGACTGAGGTCCATGGAGACTGTTAGGCGCGGGTGGTGGCCAATTCGTCTCCGTTTGTAAGGGTAGGTAGTCACAGAGATTCTCCGTAATTAAAAAAAAATATGATAATGGACCATCAACTGTATTATAGCATCGCGTAAGATTCGTGTCATAAAGAAAACATACACTACTGACTATTCCTTATTCAACCACAATCACTACACTATTTTCCGCCAGTGAAATTACTTGAATCATTTCCAAATTTTATTCTCTCTTTATATACATACACATATATATATAATATGGTTATATGTGTGTGTGTGTTACAGTGTTGAACAATCACGTAGAAAGCAAAAGGACCCCGCATGCATGTACAATGGAGATGTCATTCTCTCTCTCTCTCTGCTGTTTCATTGTTTCACTCATCAATGGGCTTTGCTTCTTTTTCACGTCTCCTCCATATCCATCCGATTAGATTGATCCTCGATTCCCCATATCATGTGCGTTTTTTTACTCCCTCTTTCCTTTTTCAGAATATCCAAAAAAGACATGCATGTCCCCTTCCAAACCTAACATATACATACACACATGCATGCATATATATACATACATACATACATGCATATATGTGAAACTATTAGTTTCTATTCGAAAGTCAATCATTACATGGTACATGAAATAGTCAAAACTTTGATAACAATGGCTTAATAATCAAATCGCAGTTATTTCACCTTTTTATATTTTGTCATCTAAACGCAAAAAGGCGATATGGATAATGAACTACACCCATTTGACCGGAATCTCATATAGTCCGGTGGTTTAATAATCTGTGACGGTCCTCGTGATATTAAGAACGAAATTTCCAATAACCTTGACATGATGTTCGTGATGACTTGTGGCTCCAAACTCCTCCTAGATTTGAGTTGGGCCTTAGCAAAAAAAAAAGCCATATTTGGGCTTCCTCTAAATAATTATATATATATATATATATATATATATATATATATTTATTTATACAAATAAAAAGGTACGTCAAAAGGTTTGCGACAAAGTTCAATGGTTAAAAAGGAAATTAATAGTCATACTGTAGATTTTCATAGGAAAAAGGGTATAAAAAGCTATAGGAAAGCCTCTGCACACCCTTCAGAAAAAGCGATCGGGGCTTGAAATTACTGCATACAAAGGTTTTGCATAACATGTCACGCTAAAATTATAAAGATTTTATATCTATAATGGCAAAAAAATTATTCACAATATATTGATATAATAAAAAAATGTACAAGTTAATATGACAGTATATGTTTGTATGTATAGGTATAGCGGATAAAAAGCTGCTATTACAGTATAAAATATTCTCGAAAAGAAAAAAGTTGGGGAGGAGAAAAAAATTCAAGACTGCACATGCCTAGCCGTCGCTCTACTAATTAATATAATCTGAAATACTATTATATAATTAATATTGAAACATATGAAATAAAATATATAAACAAAATACGAATAGTGTGGTGGCTACGAATACAATGAACAATAATGGAATATAATTACCAAAATCTAATGCCATGGATCCTTCAATTATTATAGGTCGACTTCAAAGCAAATTCTTATCTGATTTCTCTAATTTTATGAAATGGGTTAATCAAATGTATACTAATAAGATATTTATAACTTTAAAGAACCACTAAATAAAAGCAGATGTAGATATCCGACGCTTATAGGCATTGAACCCACCAAGTAAATAACCAACAACATCAAGAGAAAGAACAGTCAACACAAGTGACATCAACAGAATTCACCAACATTGAATAATATGTCCGACACAACAAATATATATATATATATATATATATAGCACCCTTACGATACATACACACACATATAGCAAACTCAAACCGCATGAACTCCGGTCTTGAAACCACAAACTCACGATAACATAAAACGGGAGATATGAAGCGTCATATATACGACAACAACTCCCTCGGAATCTCTCACATGTTGCCTCCTTGTCCTCCTTCTTCATCGTTCCAAGGAAGAGAAGGTCCAAAAGGCTGATGATTATCATACCCTAAACCCCTTCCTCCTCCAGGGCGAATTACCGGATTTGCCCCTAGAGGCATCCTATACGCCCCCTGCGGTTGCGCCGGAGGCGGCGGCGGCTGAGGCTGAAAGACGAGGTCCACCTCGCCGGACCCGGAGAGGCCGTAACGTGCCAAGTCGGCGTTGGCGGCGTCGAGCTCCTTCTGGAGCCTGTGGACCTGTCGCTGCAGGTAGGAGATGGCTCCTACGCAGCCGTAGACCGGGTCCCGGACCCGAGCCTCGGCCTCGTAGGCGAGAGAGTTGACGGCGTCCTCTCTCTGGTGAGGGAGGAGCTCGTTCAGGAGCTTCGTCACGTTGCTCGCCCCGAAGATCTTGTGGACGTTGGCGAACTTCTGAGGCTCCTCCGGCGGAAAATAAGGCGCGAATATGCATCCCGGCATGCATTTCCGGCGGAGGAACTTGCACGCCGCGCAAGGTGAGTTGTATGAGCTCGACGACGATGCCATTTCCCTTAGGTTTTTCTCTTGATTTTCTACATTAACCAAACGAAAACGATGACATAGTTCGTGTATATATATATACAGCTTCTGTGATTAGTCGGTCCAAAGATGAGGAAGATATACCCTCCACATAGAAAAAAAACAATCAACCATGCGTATGCTTTAGATGTTCTTGTTAATGATATGGATTTTATCATCGTTGAGAACTCATAAAAAACAAGTGATAGATATCGAGGAAACATATTTACTTCGACCATTCTAAGTAGAGTTCTGACAGGAAGATTTGTGTCATATATATATATATATATATGTGTATGTATGTATATGCGTGTGTGAATATATATGCTTGTGTGGTCGCGCGTGCGTGTCTCTTTTTGTATATTTGCATAAATGTATATATATGCTTGGCTGTGTGTCCGTGACCATATGTAGATACACTCGTGTGCCTGTATTTGTATGTATGCAAACACATGTGTACACGCTAACGTGTATCTGTGTGTCAGTGTCAGTACAAATTTGTGCGTATACGCAGTTACATATATATGCACAGTACATGTTATTGTGTGCATGCGTGTACGGTATAAACAATATAATTGTATCTATGTGTATGTATGTGCATATATGGATGTATGCAAATAATCATCTGTGTGTTCACTGTTTTTATTCATCAGTGAGGAAATATAAAGAAATATTCTAATTAAAGTCGTTAAAATGCGGCAATCCCGTTAGTCTTTGCACATAAAGAAGTCAAAGACTCATGTAGTCGTGTATTGTATATATGTATGTCCCTATATATGTGAATATTCATATATAAGCACGTCTATATATACACATAAATATATATATATATATATATATATATATGTGTGTGTGTGTTATAGATGCATACATACATCGCTATCGTATTCCATTTTTCAAACGATATCGTCTTGTTTTATACTCTTAGGACATGCTAAACTAAATTATTTGGTGAAAAAATTATGTATTAATTTATAATTTATTTCCAACAAAATTAATTTCTAAATTCAAAATAAATTTGAAGATTTGACTTGCTCTCGAGCCTGTCCAACCCTCAAGGTATGGATCGCGTGGCCCTCCTTTTGGAATTAGGAAACAAAAAAAAAAGATTCTATAAACATATATTCCATGGAAAATATTAATCATATTCCTTAGGCATGCAAAACCCCCTTGGTGATATTATATATAGCTTCATGAAGGTATTTGAATAATTAATGAATAGAAACTATATAGACATACCTAAGCTAATTAGTCGTATATAAAGTTAAACTATACATTTGCAGCATACACACATCAAAAAAGAAAAGAACACACACACACACAAACATATACATATATATATATATATGTATACATATACACACATACAACATACACACAAATATACAGAAACATGTCCTAATTCATACATCTGATAAAATTGTACAATAAACACAAACATGGATACAATTTAAGAATTCTTCCATCACAACTCCTAGAAAAAAATTTACCTTAATAAATATAAGTTAAAATCGGTTTGTCGGCTACACACAAAAATTACGTATTCGCCACATTTCATTCTAAATTCTAAAGCCAAACATCATCTTCGTAAATTACCAATACAATTTATCCAATAAAAAAGTATGCAAAGCAGATGACAGAATTCTATTTAAAAAAAAAAGATTACAAAGAATTGAAAATGCATATTTAGTTAATGTTAAAAATTTCAAAATAGGGTATGAAGATATTTCTGCAGTAATCTCTGACAGCTTCAGGAGATATATAAAACTCTGGATTATGTAAGAGCCAGACGACACGTTTTCTTAATTGGCTAAATGTTTTTCGGTTCTCTTTTTCTAGATGAAATTAATGTGAATTTACGCTCTGCCTCTCTCTCTATCTCTCTCTGTGAAGATTTCTAAACCCTGAATATTTTTCATTCTTCCACCGCATTCTCTCTCTCTCTTTCTCTCTCTAGATTTGTTCGAAAATCAAAACAATGAGCTTTCTGCATGATTCTCTCTCTCTCTCCCTCAATTCAATTGCATGATTTGCTGCCCTCTAACCTATCCTTTGACATACGTATATATGGGTTTCGCACCTCAACTTGTATCAATTTAACTGACACGATTACACGGTATGATCAAGATCTTTACTAAACGCGCATATTCCCTTTGTTTGGGAAACCATGATGATTACTTATATACAGGAAAACGAAACAAAAGACGGGTTGTGAGAGAAACTAATTAATAACATGGAGCATAGATCACACAAGCTGAAAAACGTAAGAGTAGAAAAGGGATATCTATATATGATCGGAAACCTATATGTGCACATGCATCTAGAGACTTATATATATTTATAATTATATATATAGAGAGAGAGATACACACGCATAGAGTCTCATCTGTATATACCTGCCTTTAGATCTAGGTTCTTTGACGATCTAAGTATAGCTTTCTCCCTCTTTCAAGGGCTTTTTACCCTTTGAATTTTGCTTCCAAAGCGTGTAGAGTATAGGCTTCAACCCTTAGCCAACGAAACCGCAAAAAGGATCGATATAGATATTGAGGGATTAGGGTTATCCTCAAACAAGGGGAAACCCTAATTTCTTAAGAGGAATCGAGAAAGAGATGGAGAGAAGATTTCAGGGAGCCAAAACAAATAAAAAGGGCAACACAGTGAGAGGGGAGTGAGTGGGGATTGGAGAAGAAGGGCAAAAGACAAGAGAGTAATAATAACAATAAGCAATAAACAGGACGAGAGCCCTCAAAAAGAATGACTGTGACCTTTCATCTCAAATAATAATATCAACTCAATGTTTGCCCATTTTGTCCCCTTCCCCTCTTTTCTTTCTCCCATGCATTTATTTAACAACTACAAATATTCCCTTAATACACAGTCCCTAAAACCTAAAGCAACCCTAAGTGACCCTGTTAGATATGTGATTCAAGAGCAGTTTCAATCGGTTATTTGGAAGTTTTTAATTCTGCAGTTAAGGTTGGGAAGTTTCTATCGGTTACTAAATTATCTCTATAAATATGTGTATTGATAGTTTTTAGAAATTATTGCAGAATTATTTTCTGTAATCAATTGGGTCGGTTTCAAAGCATTGTTGAGAGGAAACCGAGTTATATGGGGTTTGTTTGTGTATTTGTGTATGTATTTATGTAAAGAGTGTTTAACTTTGTGAAAAGTTATCATGGTATCAGAGCGTATGTGATCTTTTTGGGATCTGTGGGAGTATGGGTCGAGAAACCGATTCGATTTCGGGTTTTTGTGTTTTGGGTTTGAAAGAAATGAGAGTTGTTTGAGATTTGATCGGAACGGAGGAGGCTCGATGGCTCGGTGTGTCGGTGATGGAGATTTCAGTGGATTGCGGCTGAGTTTCCGGTAAGACTGATCGATGGGCTGGTGTGTTGTGGTCACGAGACAGTTTCCGCAAAAGGGAGCCAAATCAAATCGATTCATTAGTGGCATTCCTTGCTGTTAGGAGAAGCACATGTTGATGAAAAAAGGTTTGAAGCGGAAGAAATATGCTGCTGAAATTGAAGTGTTGTTCAAAACAGAACCAAAAGAAGCACTTGTATTCGGAAAAGTGTTTAGAGGGTTTCTGAAAGGAATAACACGAGTTTGAGTGGTAGCGGTTCGATGTCCGTCAAACCAAGTCGATGAAGAAGAAGATAGAAGTTGTTTCTTGAAGAGTTCTTGAATCAAGGAGGAGTGTTAGATATGTGATTCAAGAGCAGTTTCAATCGGTTATTTGGAAGTTTTTAATTCTGCAGTTAAGGTTGGGAAGTTTCTATCGGTTACTAAATTATCTCTATAAATATGTGTATTGATAGTTTTTAGAAATTATTGCAGAATTATTTTCTGTAATCAATTGGGTCGGTTTCAAAGCATTGTTGAGAGGAAACCGAGTTATATGGGGTTTGTTTGTGTATTTGTGTATGTATTTATGTTGTGTAATAAAGAAAGAGTG
>NW_010966459.1:1198065-1205173 GCF_000463585.1 Tarenaya hassleriana
TAGATGACATGGTAATAAAGAAAGAGTGCTTAACTTTGTGAAAAGTTATCAGACCCATTACCGTATCTTCACAAGCTTTCCAAATTTCGACAGTATAAATATGTACCATGATTAAGCATCTTGAATTATCAGTAATCATAAGGCAAACCCTAAACTAGCGACCTGTGAATCCGAAAGTTTCCCCCTTCCCTTCATCCATTGATCGTTTGAATCCCGAACCGATAAAGTTTCAGGGTAAAAAACTTGTGTGAAAAGGATTAAAAGGACATAAAAGTGTGGTGATACTCAATTCAAATTCATTTCTTTTTCTTCTTCAAGGTGGGAAAATTTCTCCAAATTCTCCACACACAATTTGCACATGAACAAGAATCTTCTCTAATAGGGGGCCGGAGATGGAAAAAAGAGAGCAATAACCCTAAAATAAAGAACCCTAGGCAAAGAAAAGTCCAAGAGTTCATATGAATGATCATGTCGTATTATCTGTTTACTATGTAGGTTTTGTAAAACAAGGACGTTATAATGAGAAATCAACACAATAGATACATGGGGGTCCAAGGTTTTCGCAGCTACAGCTAGGGTTAGTATCACATCAACAGTGTTACTAGTGTTAGAGTATATTATTGGAAGTGACAACCTGATCGTGACATGTTGTAATAGTGGCCTTTTCAATTGTTTCACATCGAACGTATATATTTTGTATATATAATTAGGTCTAAACATGAAAAATACATATATGTATGATGAATAATGGTACGTATTCGTCAAAGACCCGCAGACAAACATCCGTTTGCACGGATTACATGTGAAAACCAATGGAACATAGATGAAATAAGAAAAAAAAGCCGCAAACGATAAACACAGTTAGTCATACACCCAAATAATGTCAATTAAATTTAAAACGACAAGAAAGATATAAAATTGCTGCGATTTAGTTTGGTTACGGATTTACATTTATGTAATCTTCAAGAGAAATTAGACTTTGAATTGTCGTTCTTCACATTCTATATAAGACATATTCCCGTGATATGTACAGAATTGAGCCCTAGAAATGCCGAAACGCACGTTAGCGAATTCAAATCATTAATGATAATCATTTGTTCCATTTTTTTTTCTTGCACAAAGCAGATGATGGTGTTACAGTGTTTTTTTTGTGTGTGTGTGTGAAATAAATTTGTTGACGTAATTTAATTAACCTATGGGTTTCTGCCAAGAGCATATTAGACTATTATTGTTTGGTCCAAGTTATGATGGAAGTTAGTGGAAGTAATTTAGTAAAGTGAAGCATCATCCATAGGCTTTATCAAACTATTTTTTTAAAAATCTTATAAACTTAATGGAATTAGGGCTCATCATTAGAGAACCTCATACATGGTTTTGCTAAAAGAGGAAGTACACATCTCACACCGTATATATAGCTTATGGAACATTGGGTACGGAAAAAAATATATATGTGGGTTGGTTTTGAGAAAGGATAATGAAATATAAGATTTTTAGTAGGATCGGTCCAAATCCACTCTTAATTTGGTGTCAACGTTTTAGGTTTTCATATGAAGACTCAAAAGAATTTCAATAAATACTGATTTAAAAAGAACTTTGATCAATCCCCCATAGATATTATCATATTGGAATAAAGTTCTCTATTTATTAAACAAAAAAAAAACACAAACCGTGTAGGTAGAGACACATTAGCAAGTGACAGATGCGCATCTAACGATGTTTGACTATTTAAATTTGTTAATGAAGATGCGATTTTTTTTATTGACAATTTACTATAGGTTTGTCTATGAGCAGGCCTCAACAAAAACCACCACACCTTGTATAATATCCAACTGTATATATTTTTGTGTAATGCATTCAAGGGAGAAAAAACACCAAGTAAAAAGATCAATGCAAATTTATTATATATATATATATATATATATTAATTTAGTATTAAATCTATAATAACCCTTAATACATATATAGAGAGAGGTTGCAAGAGGGAGGTGGGGGTATGAAGTGTGGTAAAGGGTTTTGCAGAGACAGTGGGACCTTCTAAATGAAAAGAAAGGGTACACATATACACATACATATATACATATACTCCTAGGAAACTAGACTAGTACTACTTTGTCCCTAACATCTCTGCTTCTTCTTCTTCTTTATAAAAAAAAAACAATCCATGTGAATTCTTCATAACCACATTTTTTTGTATGGCCAAATTTCAAACAACACGCACAAGAGATCAGTCTTCTAATCAATCTTCTACATGTGTTGATTATGAGAGAAGATGGTGCAACTTGGACACAACAGTTCTTTGAATAGTTTTTTTTTAATTTTCTTTTTTTTTATGAAAAAATATAACTTTAATTGAATAGGATATGATATATATATATATACTAGTAGAAGAATAAGTAGTTTTATTGTTCTACCTATCCAATAGCAATTACTATATAGAAATCTTTATTCGGAAACAAATATATATGCATATATGCGTCAGGTACCATGTTTTAATCTCTTAATTTCAAGCTGTGGGTGAAAAAAGAAAGAAAGAAAATCTCTTCCAAGTTCTAGATGACATGTCTTGGAGGAGTTCTTGAAAAAAAAAACAGTTAAATAATGTTCATTAATTAATTTTATTTGGTTACCATGTGTTAATCAAGATTTGGTCTCTCATGAATCCAACCCCACATTTATTAGCCGATAACCCTCATTGAAAATCAATCACCCAAGTGTGTGTGTGTGTATATATATGGAAATCCAAACAATTCGTGATTTCAGGGTTATATATATATATATATATATACCATGTTATTTTTGAGGTTACAAATATTTCATAGATGGGTGCGTACGTGTATTTTTAATTGTTGAGCAGGAATTCATATACTTCATTGGAAAAAACGGAAAGGAAGAAATTAAGGCAAAAGAGATTGGACTTTCCAATCCCTCCCTCGGGATTGCTTATATTGTTTGCAGTGGTCATGTGTCCGATCGAACAAAGTCAAACAACTTTTTAATGAAATCATTTTAGAAAATCCAATTACTATATAAACCGTCATATATATGATCATTCAATATAAATATATATGTGTGTATGTATGTGTGTATGTATGTATGCATGTATTGTCACGTAATTTTGTAACATTTCTATTAGAGAGAGAGATATATCCATATCGTGTTTTAGATAAATATTTCTCCGAGTATGAGAGGTTACACATTTAGAACGAAACGTTTTTGGTCTTCGTTGTTTTTCCGAGAGAAAAAAAAAGGGGGCGTTCTTAGGACATTACACAAATTTAAAACCTAAAATGTGTTTTTTTATTGATAATATGGAAGTTGATCCTTTGGCCAAAATATATCTTCCAAAAGAACAGAAAAACCTATGTGAATGTCCCTTTTCAGATGATGGTTCAAAACCGGATTGAAAAAGAGTTTTATTCTCTTCTTACCGATTGAATCACTTGATCTTGGGTTAAAATGTGTTTTATATTGTCATCTAATGACCTTGTGTTTCATATTTGTACTGTCCAATACTCTTCCTATAAAAGCGGTCCAAAAAAAATATTTGAATTTTGAGACATCGACCTCTTGAGTTATTTGAAAAACACTAAATCCATGTGATGAAATGTTTTTCATGTAAACTTCACCGAATAAACTTAAACTTCATATAAAAAAACCTCAATCCAGAACGATTTTTTTTTTATATCCAAACATCGACAGCAATTTTTTTTTATATTGTTAAATTTAGATATGTTTTTATTCTAATGGTATGTGTATATATATATATATATATATATATAATCGATATCATTTTTTTAGGGTCAGATTTTACCTCGAAACTCTCTCCAATAGAGGGATGGAGCATAACAAAAAAAAAAAGAAAAAAAAAGAAAAAAGAAAAAAAAAGACAGAGGCCTACGAGCCAAGACCAAGAGCACGCCTTTTTGTTTAGGGACTTCTAATCTCGTTACTAACGAAATCGATCCAAACGAAACAACAAATAATCCTAACAGATTTAAAATGTGATATAAAAGGGGATGATTTTAATTTCTTTAAAATCGAAGTAAAACCGAATAAAAATATAACAAAAAAAGGCAAAAACAAAAATCTTGAAAAAATGAATATTTTTTACAATAAAATCCAAAATCGAACAAAACCGAACCAAAATGAACCGAATTCATCTGTTTTTAAAACCGAAATAACTGAATATAATCAAATCGAAACCCGAATAGATCACCCCTAGTTTTGCTATTTTATCGTCATCGAGGAGAGAAACTCCACAAGTTGCCGGATTTTTGACAATACACAAATCCTCCATCAAACCGTAAAAGCCTTGCCTGAAAACACAGCGGTCAGCCTCTAAACTGAAACACAGAGTCTTTTAGAAACCCTAACTCCACGCATAACCAATCAAGTTCAAAGCGAGACAAAGTATCTCATTCCAACAACCACAAAGAATATAATAATTCGCAAGATCACATCTTTCGGTTGTGTTTCGCCAATCAAGGGTTAAAAGCTTCAAAACCCAAAAGAACCCTTTCTTCAGACTCTGTTTTGCCCTAATCTAACGGCACTATCATAACCCCCCCCCCCTGTAATCTAATCTTCAAAAGCATGTGTTTGTGCGTACGGTCGGTTTTAAGGAGGGGGAGGGGGCTTCACTTCCGGTTTGTCCTCGTCCATCTCATCCTCGCCCGTGGAATACCTGAAAAACCAGAGATATCAACATCATTGTTAAGCACTCTTCCCCAGCTCAAATGGAGGTAGCTGATTTCTCAACATTGAACATTCATCTTTTCGGGCTACCTGTTTTTAACCAACTTCCTGAAAATGTTCTTAATGCCCTGATGATTTCTAAGATTTCGGGTAAAAGTTCAATCTTTACTAGGGTGCTATGACCGAGTAAAAACCATCACAGTTCGGACCACCTAAGATAAAAAAAAGTGCCATTGACTCGTTAAGCTCGCCCCTTATTTCTTTCCTTTACCGACTTGTGGTACAGCAGAGCAGGAAAGCTTACCTGTCTGTGGGAAAATCATGAAATTGGTCACCACGAGGAGGTTTCTCATCCTCGTCTGAATCTGAATCATAAGTTGAACTGCCACTCCAAATGCGAGGTTTTGGCCTTTTCTCCATCTCCTCTTCCGGCTTATGAAAAAAAAAAGGGTCGAGACAACGGTCAGTCCATTGGGACAAAAACGACCCAAAATGAGGAAATTGTAAATCGTTTCAAGGTACCTCCTCGGAGAGTTGACTGATCGGTGGAGTGTGCTGGAACTGTACACTAGGCGTGTGTATCAGTTTAGAGAGTTGCTCCAATAACGTGGTCCTGAAACTCAAAACGAAAAATTGGTCGGAACTCTAGACAAACAACAAAAAGGATGAGAAAGAGAGCCAAAAAGTTCAGAAGCTTAAAAGAGAGAGCATGTAAGTTCCCAACTAAATCCCCAAATTAACGGCATTGCAGCAAAATCAGATTAAACGAAACATCAAGAAACTCTAACATAAGGAGTATCAGCAGCATCCTACATGATCAGTAAGAGATCTCAAACACATTCCTGTAAGAAAAAGGCTGACTTGTATGAAGCAACATAAATACAATATCCACAACAGGCATCATGAGATTACCTTATTTTTTCCATATCTTTCGGTGCGTTTAAGTTTTCCATGGGGCTTGGATCGACATGAAGTGTATAGTCTGGCCCAAAGTACTCGAAATACTCGTTGTAAGGAAGTTTGTTCTCCGGCTCCACACCAACAGCAACTGCTGTCTGAGACAAAGACAAACAGACACCTTTCAATAACAAGACTTTAGCTAACCAGAAACTAAACCCTAGTCCTGAAGCAGAAAGACCGTGACACAGACCTCATAGCACCAGCATCGGGCGACATTGCGGATAGTATACCCTCCACCGCCCAATACCATGAGAGGAATATTGAAAGATCTCAAGAACCGAAGGCAATCAGCATGGCCCTTGACCGATAAGTTGAAGCAACCCAATCGATCACCGCTTAAAGAGTCAGCCCCGCACTGAAGTACAACTGCTTCTGGCTGATACACCTCCATAACCTTCTGTATAATCGGCCTGAACAAACGGCGGAAACTTTCGTCGTCCATACCGTCATTCAAGGGAACATTCAGAGCGTAGTATTTCCCCTTGTCGACCCCTATGTCTCTTATGTGTCCGGTCCCTGGGAAGAAGTCCCCAAATTTGTGGAAAGAAACGGTCATAACCCTATCAGTGGTGTAAAAGGCTTCTTCTACTCCATCTCCATGGTGAACGTCAATATCTATGTAGAGAACCCTCTGCCAACGAAATTGAAGAGAGGCACTCAGATTCGAGTCATGGGAACATCGTAGTTAAACTTGAATATCAAATGGGTACAACAATTTCTTACTTCAACCCAAATTTTCAAACTACCCATCTCTCGCGATGTCGATCAAAATCAGAAAATTGTGAACGTCATAGGCGAACACCAAAAATTGAATAGGGAAACAAAAACCGAGAAGGAATCAGGAATTTACCCTAAAAATCTTGAGGAGCTCGAGAATCCCGAGGACGATGTCGTTGACGTAACAAAACCCAGAAGCCTCGCTCTTCTTAGCGTGGTGGAGACCACCGGCCCAGTTGATGGCGATGTCGGCGTCCTTGCGGTTGAGCTTGATCGCGGCACCGAGGGAGCCACCGGCGGAGGCGCGGCAGAAATCGAAAAGGCCGTCGAAGACGGGGCAGTCCTCGCCGACGTTGAAGCGCTTGAGGCTGCGAGACAAGGAAGGATCGGACATGGATTCCGGGGAGACGGAGGAGAGGAAGGAGACGTATTCGGGGGCGTGAAAGCGGCCGATGTCGGAGGCGTCGGCGAGGGAAGGGCGGGAGATCTCCATGCGGCGGTGGAGGTGGTAGTGGACGATGAGGCTGTGAGCCATTCGGATCCGGTGAGGCTTCATGGGATGGCCTTGACCGTAGTAGTAGTCGCCGATCGTCGGTTCGTAGAAGTAACTCACTCGCCGCTTCCGAGCGTCCGGTCCCGTCGACGGCAGCGAAGCCCCGCTCTCGTCACTCTCCATCTCTCTCTCTCTCTCTCTCTCTCTCTCTCTCTCTCTCTCTCTCTCTCTCTCTCTTCTTCT
>NW_010966459.1:1205491-1209203 GCF_000463585.1 Tarenaya hassleriana
CTCGTCTCTCTCTCTCTCTCTCTCTCTCTCTCTCTCTCTCTCTCTCTCTCTCTCTCTCTCTCTCTCTGAACTTCTCCTCGTTGTGGCAGTAGAACAAGGACCAAGGTCTCTGAGGAAAAGGTCTTGCGGGTTTTATAGATAATGCTAAGGCGGTTCGGTTAACGTGAGATGATGTTTATACTAAAAAAAAATAAAAGAACGAAAAAAAAGATTGGATCTTTGATTTAAAAAATAAAAGGAAACATCAGCACAGAGAGAGCAAGAGCCCTAATTGTCTCTCTTAATTTATGTTTTAACAAACCTGAAACATCAAATAAGATTAAGAGCCAACAAGAATCCATATTTCCAAACACAAGTAATCAGATGTCTAAAAAGGAAACATAACAAGATCCATCATTAATCATCAAATCTGAAACCCTCAAAGCATAAGATGATGATGATGTAACTACCAAGGCCTCCTTCCACCAAAAGGATTAGTATTTGACCTCATGCCGAAGCCACCTCGTCCTCCCCCCCTTGATCGGAAGTTTCTTCCTGAACCCCCGGAAGAAGAGGCAGATCTGGCAAGGTCAGATAAAGAGGGAGGAACAACTTGGCCAGCTTCATGGAGGATCTTGATGAGTTCTCTTGCAAACCTTGCATTGTCATGCGTGAAGAAGGTGAAAGCCATTCCCTTTGCTCCCGCACGTCCGGTTCTTCCTATCCTGTGTATGTAATCCTCAAGGCTTGTCGGAAAATCATAGTTTATCACACACTTTATGTCCTTCACATCTACAAAAAAAGAAAGACAACCAACCCAGTTCAGAAATCAAACCCCATTGATGATGATGCTGATGCTGATGATCATCAACTCTTCTTCAATAATGCAAGCGTGAGGAGAGCCGGAAAAAACCGAAACGACTAGAAAAGAAAAACTACAAAGAAAGGTCTTGGACATATGACTTAATGAATCAGTTAGCCTATTAATTAACCTTAGGATAGGATAGAAACAAACCCCCCTTATCCCTACATCTGCAAGATCCGAAAGATCAAAACACTAAGATTAACACATTTGTCAAGTAAATGTGCCCACCTTAACTTTTGCAGGGATAAGGAGCAGCCATACCCCACTATATATGCATGCTGACGAGTCAACCAGGCTGCCCAGAAAAAACCAACCAGGCTCCATGACCAGAGAGATGGGTCCGGAACAAAACCGCTTCAACCTCCCTACTTAAGACACTTGTGACATAGACGGCCTTTCACAACAGAAACCAAGAAACAAGGCATAATCTCCAGACTGATACCGCAGCACTTTTCACAAACTGCTGTCCCGGTGTCCATGTCACACGAAGCTGCAGCTCCAACTACTAGAAAGGAAACTTCTAAGAAATAGCAATATACCCTTCACCCTTTAAAACAGCCCTAACCCAGCTAGTCACGTAAATAAAAAACAGCCATAATCGGACCACATTCACAAGTTTGTATCTTTTCTAAACCATAGGAAATCAAGGAAAGCAGCCAGGCGACTCGTTTGACCCCAGAAATGAATAGTCTAGACCTCCTAGCATACAGTTATCCTACCAAGACCCCTTGCAGCAACATCGGTAGCAGTCATTATAGGGCTCCTGCCGCTCTTAAATTCAGACAAGACCCGATCTCTTTCTGACTGGGTCTTATCACCATGTATGGCCAGAGCTGGCCATCCATCCATTCTCAGTTGCTTAGTGACCTGATCACACCCTTTCTTTGTCTCCACGAAAATTAATATTTTACTCCCATCCATTAACTGTTTAAGCAGTTTAATGAGCCTACAATAGGGAAAAAATTGTCAGCATATCAGCAGAACAAAGCTGTGGGCACATAACCTCAAATTTGTTTCTCCCGGGTTACAGAACCTGATGTACTTCTCTGATGCAGGTACAATCTCGATAATTTGGTTAATAGACTGATTAGCTTTAAGGTCCGCCGATCCAATAATGACCTAAGTATCAAGTATCAACAATTGCTTTCAGCACAACATAAACAACCTCTACTTTATACACTGAATATATATTGAATTCCTAGAAGGTAGTAGTGGTAGTAGTAGTAGAAGTAGTGTTGTAATGACCTTATATGGATCTCGTAGAAATTGCCTGGCCAGAGATTCAACCTCCCGTGGCCATGTCGCACTCCAAAGCAATGTCTGCCTATCAGGTCGGATCTGTAAAGAAAAAGATACAACCCCACTTGAAACCAGGAATTTTTTTCTATTTAACGAGTGAGCCACAGTCGAGCACAGTATAACTTTTCAGATATAGAAAACCTTCATATGCGAGCATCACACGAAAGCTTTCAAGGAAGAGGAAACATGCCTGAGAAATGATCTTTCTTATTTGAGGCTCAAACCCCATATCTAACATCCTATCAGCCTCGTCCAAGACAAGGTAGGTCACTCTCCTCAAATTTGTATGTCGGGCTTCCAACATATCAATCAAACGACCAGGGGTGGCAATGACAATTTCAACACCTGTTACAACAATCATCAATGCATGAGTTTCTTGTCCCTTTCAGGACCAAACCTTATGGAAAACTAGAATATCATTGGAACACTGTACCTCTTCTAAGATCCCGAATCTGAGGACCTTTAGGAGCACCACCATAGATACAAGTACTTCTGACACCAGACCGGAGCCCAAATTTTTTTGATTCCTCTTGGATTTGAACAGCCAATTCTCTTGTAGGAGCTAACGCCAATACTATTGGACCATCATCTTGAGCTAAACTCACAAATGAGATACTTTTAAGTAAGAATATGATTGGAGAAAGATAGAAAGAAAACCCGTGAATCATAGACAAAGGTTGTCGCTGCTCACTCACCCAATCTTGGCTGTGCACTTACATGTACCAGAGCTGGTAACAAGTAAGCCAGAGTCTTACCAGACCCGGTCTCAGCAATACCGATTAAATCTCTACCCTTTAATGCCATCGGCCATCCTTGAGCTTGTATCGGTGTCGGCTCAGTGAAGCCCAATCTCGCAATCACTTCAAGGATATGATCTAACAAACAGATGGTAGAAGTGAAATCAGTCAAAAGAGCTCAAGCACCTGTAACCAAGAATACTCAATCCAGCAATCCCCACATATCCGAATGAACGACCATAGAAGATTGCAAGCGATTCAACTCTAAAACATAACTAAAATGTGAAAACCAAACGAAACCCACTCGAGCTCAAGAACATCCGGAGCAACTTCAACTTTCAAGAGACAAGACGTCAGATTACATCTAACATATTCAGAACATGAACCAAAAGAACACTTCATCCGTACCTGGAAAATTAGCCTCTTGGAACATTCTGATAGGCTTAGGAACATCGCGCCCTTCAACAGATATATCACGGCTGCTTCTGTACATTGCAACATCCTGCTCTGTCATCGCCTGCACAGATGGGCACTCGACATAAAAATTCTTCTCGAAAGGGACGAGATTCCCAAAATTCTGCCTGGGAAGAGAAACGTTATCCAGCTCTCCGTGATTCGATCCACCACGTCTTCCCCATCCCCCACCACCGCCACCAGCGCCCCTTCTATCGCCGTAATGACCATGGGCGATCCTTCCGCCGCCGTGGCCGATGGCGAAGCCACCAGTCGGCGGCTGAAAAGTTGAGTAGCCACCGACGGCGGAACCTTCCCCTCCACCGCCTCCGTGCCAAAAAGGTCCGCCGCGACCGTATGACGCGGAGCCCATGATCGG
>NW_010966459.1:1209576-1272579 GCF_000463585.1 Tarenaya hassleriana
CGCGGAGCCCATGATCAGAAGAGACGGACCCAGTGAGTCGCTGAAACAGCAGATAGATAAAGTCAGAGATCGAGCAGAGACCACAATGAATAGGACAGATCAAACGAGGATGAAGTAGAAAATGGTTGATGGCTTTCGCTTACCCAGACCGCTTGCGATACGAGTTCGGATCGGCGAATCTACGATCATGGGGATTCATCGTGAGATTTGGCTGCTTAGGGTTTCTTCCGCACGAAACCTACTGCGACAGCTTCGATCGAAGTGAAACGTGTACTTCTCGCAAAGGAGGATGCCAAGGAAAACATCAGGTGGGAGCGCGACTACTTGAAACGCGCGTCCCGATAACAACTGCGTTTGCTTTTCATAGTGACAAAACGCAGCGTAACCAACGTTTGCTCTGAAGTTTCATTCCATTAGTAATAGATTCTTCCAAATGTCTTTTGAATTTTATATTTGCTCATTTATTGTTCCTTTGCTTGTGGAATGTAAATGACATTCACGAAAGATTCATCCTAATGTTTTTAGATTTTTATAGTTAATTGAGCATTTATAAGTTTTTGCTTGTGGAATGTAAATGACATTCAATAAAATTAAAATAAAACTAATTAAATTAATAATAACTTAAGTATCTTGATACATTCACATGGAAGATATGTTTTGGATGTTTTAACAAAAAAAAAAAGATATGTTTTGGGTGGTAAGAATCTAAATTTATTAATTACCGGGACGCTTTTAATTTACTTGAAAAAGTACCAACCGAACGCGTTTTCTTTTGCCTAATGCAATGAAATTCGAATATTCGGGGCTTAAAATTCGAATTGACAAAAATATCCCCGATTTATTTCGTTTCCCTATACGCATGGGGCCCGCGATGACGTCACTTACGGCTTATAAAAGCATGCGCTACCGCTCCCTCAATACTTGGTTTAGGACACCAAAACCAGAAATACGATCCCACCATCTTCTCCTCCCCCCTCTAATAGGTAAAAAGCCTAAACCAGAAGCTTCGGAAACCCTAAAAATGGTGGCCGGCACTACGAAGAATTCCAGCGGCAGTCTCAAGTTTCTCTGCAGTTATGGCGGAAAAATACTCCCCCGTTCTCCCGATGGCAAGCTTCGCTACGCCGGCGGTCTCACCAGAGTCCTCTCCGTCGACCGATCCATCTCCTTCGCAGGTTCGTTTTTTCCTCTTGCCAAAATTTGTTCCCATTTTCGTCCGATTTCTTTCCTATCCCCCGTGTTTCCCTTATTGGAACTCTCCGAGTTGAGCTCTTGATTTCAGATTCTCGTTATTCCTTACGATTTTCCTGTTGATTTTGGTCAATAGAGCGAGATTCATTTTTTTTGTTCCTTGTCTAGCAGAGCTGATGGTGAAATTGGGGGAATTCTGCGGATACTCCGTTGACCTGAAGTGTCAATTACCAAACGGGGATCTAGAGACTCTGATCTCCGTCAAATCCGACGAGGATCTATCCAACATAATCGAGGAGTACGATCGCGTCTCCGGCCGCAAAATCCGAGCGGTTTTGTCCCTTCCGAGATCACATAAGCATGTATCTCCGCCGCCGAGCGGCAACCAGTCTCCGAAATCGCCGTTCTCCGCCGTGGCCTCGCCGCCGACCTCTCCGGCGCACGGGATGTTTCTAAATCCTCGTGTTTGCTTGCCTCCAGCGGATATTCCGAGCAGATTCCGGAGAATATCTTCGGAAACTCACTGTTGCAGCTGCCAGCTGCAGAGAAATGCTAGACGGATCTGGTATTGACGGAGAGAGAATTTCCAAAGCCGCCATAGACGATGACGATCAAGAAGAAGAATTATAAGAAAATTTAAGAATCGGGTTTAATTTCTGGTCTTGCGAATTTCATGGTGTGCGGTTGTAAAAATCTGAAGAAAAAAAATTAAGAAAAAGTAATCAAATTATGGACATCGGAGGCGATGGTCAACGGAGAAGACGAACTTTTTGAACGTCCGTTAACCGCCGTTAGAGTGCCGTTAAGGCAGGTGGGCACGAACAACGCTACTTTTTGTAATACGTGGATACGTGGCCACTGTTCGTGAGGCCAAAAGACGCCGAGTCAGAGACGTAACACGTGTGTGGTTCCGTGGCGGGTTTTCGTCACACGTGTCTCGCTCTCCAGATTCCGAGGTTTTCGTTTCCATTCGTATTTCTCATATTTGATTTCTTTTTTTCTTTCTAAATCCATTTATTTTTTTAATTCGTTTATGTTTATTTTATTTTTACCCCATAACTAATTTCTGTTCTGTTCCTTCCTTTCTCTTTGTCTGTTCAGGTTTAGGAAAAGGCCACGAGGTTTGGAATACGTCTCTCGCATGAGAAGTTGGTTCTTCTTTTGGAATTAAATTTTTTTTTAAAAAAAATCTCCAATTCAAGAGAAAAAATAATTAAATTTTTATAATGATTATTATTATTTAGCACATGGAAGGAAGGGGTCATACATGGACCTGAGAAAACGGGGAATTAGCATAATAATTAAAAAAAGAATATTCCATGAGTTGGTCCGCCATACATAATTAAATCTAATGGCATAAATAAACAGATGAGCCTTTCTTAAACGACCCTCATAATTTTCGGGAGAGACCATTGACATACTCTAATGGGGACGCCGACCTTAGACCATCTAAAGAAGTGAAAGCTGTCCGAGCAACTAACTTGTCTGTTTTCACACTACATTACAATTTGGCATCATTTTATATAAATTAATTTAGAAGATGTTTTCATGGTAAAATTTAAAAATATCAGACCGACCAACCGGAGATTTGCATTTTAGCTACGAAAGTGAATAGGAATAATCTTTTTTTTTTTTTTTGTTTGTGTTTGGGTTTGTGCGAATAAAAACAAAAGTTAAAGCCAACATCATGGACGCGTTCTTTATACCAAGAATTGATCCGTGGAGAATACTCAACGTCGGGAATATTCCACGTTCTCCCCAAATGTGCCACCATCTGACTTTTTCTTTGCCTTCACACCATGTTTTCATGCTCGAAATCTTCAGCGTCCTGACTCAGACAACATTCACTGTCTGAGACAGATGTCTTCTTCTGGTTCTGGAGGTAGGTGGGTCCTTTCTGGTTATAGACAGTTGAGGAACAAATTACATACGATGAGGACCCAGAAAGCTTTACTGGACCAGGAGCCTCACAGGATTAGGGAGGTTGATCGAAAGGTTAGTATCATGATGGGTAATGAAGGGGACAAAGTAGATAAGAAGAAGCGTTGTAGCCTCTCGTCTTCCCCCATGTCTCTTAAAGGGTTACCTCTCACATGTGAAGAAATGCAGAATCCATGGCTGCTTCTACTTCCCTAATTGAAAGACCATCATCAAACCTCTCTTCTCCTCTTGTTCCCCAACATAGACAACATTCTGGGTGTCTGAAGAGCAGAGAACCTAATTGAATATGCCATCATATGTTGATGTTGTTCAACGCTAACAGCAAATCCAGAAACAAGATTCCAAATACAATATCAAGAGTGCCCTGAGATCTTTTCCTCCTTGTTTCACAATTTTAATGTTCCATTGCTTCAATCGGAACTACTGGACTGGACCCAGTTGCGCCATTGCATCATCTCCTTCACACTATTTACTAGAGACACCTCGATTCATAAATAAAAATTGAAACTTTGCTTTCTTTATGGTTCTGACAGACAAAAAAAAACGGACAGAATTGAAAAAAAAGTTGCTACCTTTTCTTCACATCCAGCTTCTTCCATGGCGATAATGATCCCCTCCATTCCGCGACTGTGGCCACTGTATTGACAGGGGGGAAAACGTCGGCATTGTCTCTTCATGTCCGAAACTGTAACATTCTCTCTCCCTCTATCTCTCCATCTTTCTCACATTCTGCGTGGTGTGATTTTCATCACATCATCTTTCACTCTTTTTTGGGTTATTGTTGCAGCTAAATGAGATAGTATGAATACCTTCAAGAAAAAGCATAGTTTACATACCAATCTTTACCAAAGCCATGACCTTTGCATGGATAAAGTGGAAAAGATATTCTTTTCATGCTCCAGAACAATCCAACAACAACATCACCAAGCCTAGAAACAAGATCTACCTGCTCCAATCCACCAATGCAATACACCATTATCAGATTTCCAAGAAACAGGTGAACAAAACTACATCTGATGCCTACGACATCACCTCCTAGGGCTGACAAGTGTTTCCACCCTTATGCGGTGTGGATGCCAGGATTGGAGAACAGAGCATGGATGTGGATGCCAGGGAGTTCACCCCACAGACGCAGAGGAAGATGTTGAGATTTTCGGCAGGGAGACTTTCAGAAAACGTTAAGCCCGGGAAGGATGAACTTTTGAATGATGGAGAACACCAAGAAAAGAGTATGCAATAAAGATGGAGATGTGACAGTTGCAGTCAAGAGTGGTGTATGTATCTTGCAAATGAATAAAAAAAACTGTGCAAAACGAAGGTTAGTACATCATGCAGGCCCGAAGAGCTCGGAGATTTTAGGATGCGTTCTGATATGATGGGGGCATGTGTATAGAAGATCTTTTGCTTCGGAGTGTCTTCCCTGTAGGAAGAAAGCTTCAAAAATGTTAAGGTATGCAATAAAAGACGGGTAATCCTTCGAGCTTAGTGCTTTCAGGAACTCCTTAGCGTCCTCCACAGTCCCGAATTCCGCAAGGTATCGATCAAAGGGATTGGCATAAGCAGGGTAATTTTGCTTCTTCATCATCCGAAGAAGATCCAATGCTTCTTCATATTTCCTGATTGCTAGCAGATTCTCTATAAGATTCCTGTATGTGGCCTGCCACGGCTTTACATTGCCCGTCTTCACGGTCTCTACAAAGAACTTGTATGCATTCTCAATCATATTTTGGCAAAGAAAACCGTTTACCAGGACATCTAACAGATCCGAATCGATGTCAAAACCCTTCTCTCGCATCTTTTCAAAACAGATCAAGGCCTTATCCACTTCGTTGGCCGTGCAATGGCCTTGGATAAGAATTGTCCAGGTTTTTATGTCAGGAACACATCCTTGTGCTTCCATATGATCGAGCACTTTGCAGGCTTCTGAAAATCTTTTCGCTTTACACAGTCCGAAAACAAGTTGGCTGTATGTGATGTTATCGGGCTCGTATCCTGCATTTTTCATAGCATTCACCATCTCCTCAGCTTCTGCAAACATCCCTACGCTTGTTAACGACCTGTGTATTCCATCGTAAAAAGCCTTTGAAAGAGAATAACCTGTTGATTCATACTTTCTTGCTACTCGAAATACCAAATCCAAATCTGGATCAGGACCGACTGATAATGCCCTCAGTAGAAGAATGCAATCCTGTGTAGATGGTTTGAACGGGCCATCCATCATAAAATCGTAAAGCCTGACTGCATCGGCCATCATCCTAGATTTCTGCAACTGCCTTGAAATTTTTTTGTAAGTGTCCAAATCCATCTCATGCCCTGCATTCTTCATTTCATCAACAAAACTCCAAAATTCTCCAACCGAATTAGGCCTTGCCAAGACCCTCAAGATTGCGTTGTAAGTAATGGTATTGTGGCTATAACTAGAAAACCGGCCAACATAATGGAAAAAGTCCAAAGCCTTCAAGGGATGATCCCTAAGTTCCTTCAACGCCCTTATCACGAAATTATCCGACAACACGAGTTTCATATCCTGCAATTCTCTCTCAACCTCACTACCCCATTTAGCCCTCGAAACAACATCAGACACCCTTTTCACGACAGCATCCATTGCATTCTCCTTAAGCATTCTATCAAAGAAATGAGTCAAAGCCACAGAATCGCTGGTCAATTTCTCCTTCCTAAGAAAAGATTGAATGGTGGAATACGTCTCCTCATCCAAATAAAACCCTCCTTCTTTCATCTCTCTGAGAGTAACCCAGAACAGCTTCATGGACCGATGCTGCACCAAAATCCTCAACATCAAGCTATATAGCGAAGAACTCGGACGAAGCCCTGTTTTCCGGATAACCCATTTGAAAAAGCAAAAACTTTTTTCTGGGTCCTTGCCCAAATTCCTCAGAACGTAGATTGCAGTCTCGTGACTCAGGGACACGCCCGATTTCCCCAACTCGCCCTCTAATGCATTGGACCAATCGTTTTCGAGTACCAACTGAGCAATCGAGTTTTGTTCCGAAGAAAAGAAGCGGTACTGATACAGAAATCGATTAGGGTATGCAAAAGCATCAAACCGCGAGAAGGAGGGAGAGAAACAAGGAACCTGATTCCGGATTGAAAATGACCGAGTCGAGATGAACGAGTAGACATGTCGGAGAGATGCAAGCAGTGCCTTTGATCTGTTCATGGCCGCTGCGACTGTGTTCTCTGCGTTGGAGGAGGAAGAAGAACACGGGATGGGGTTTGGGGTTTAAGCAGATCTTGGAACGGTGCGTATTGGTGACAGATGTCGTTTTCGTGTGTGTGTGTATATGTGTGTGTTTGCGCATATATCCATGTATTAATATATAAATGTTATGAAAAATGGAACTTTGAACAGTGTTTGGATTTACTTCTTTTTCCTTATTAATATGTCAGACAATATTGTTGCATTATCGATATTTACAACTAAAAAAAATCTCTACAATTTGGTTGTCTTCAAGATTTATAAAAGAAAAAAAGAAATATTATAACTTTATCATTCATGCTCTATTGTAATGACACGTGTCAAGTAGGACGGATCTACCCATTTTTTAGATTTAAAAAAACGTATATAAGATTGTAGTATATAGCAACAATACATAATGGATATATTTTATATAGTTTTTTTTAAAAAAACTACACGGTTCTTGAAGATATTCTATCTGTAAAAAAATTATAAATATATGTATATTCAAAAAATATAAATTTTTAGATTTTAAATCTATTTTTGAATTAAATAGTATGATTTTATTAAAAAAATTATTGCACGAGTATAGATATTCACGGATATCCATTTTTCATGAGATAGAAAATAAGATATTTTTTTATAAAATCCGTAGAGACGAAAATGAGATCGGATATCTCCAAAATTGTTGGTACCCGATCCGTATCGATGGTCGGTCCCTGCTGCTACTTGCGGGGAAGTGAAGTGCCTTCAAAGCCAAGCACAAAACCTCACTCGCTTTTTAACTTTTCCCCATCAGTCCGACCACTCCTTTTATACAAAACCCATTTTCATTGATCGTTAACTCCTAAATTCTATTTTAGAGAAAAAAAAAAAAGGAAAGGAAATCGTCTCTCTATATATAAACACATACATACATGTATACGAGTATCTTCTCTTCCCTTCACTTCCCATCTGTCTGAATTGAAGGACATTTGACCAGACCAGATATGCTTCTTCTTCCAGATCTTCTTCCCTTGGAACATCTCTTTTCTTCTTCGTTTCTTCGTATTGATAATGGAAGTTGTTTCTGCCCCCGTTAGATCATGTGGCTGTTGAATTTGGCGGCTGTTGGAGGGGGAATATGTACTCCTCGTCCGATCTATATATATATATATATATATATGTATAGTTGAATGTAGTGCTTGTGATTTGAATTGGTCACTCTTTTTTACAAATAATATAATAATATCGAGAATTTGCTTGTTAGTTTGTTGAACATTTACGGGATCGAAATTAAGTGTATGGACTGCTTTAAAACATACGATCTTGAATCTGTGTCCAAACTCTGCATGCGCTTTTTCACCACAACGGAGTAACGCCATTGTACGGAATCTTGATCTTGCATGTCGTCAGAGCCCTTTGACAGATCTCGGGAGCAAAATCCTTCAAGAAATCCGAAACTACACGTTCTTGATTCATCCTTAGCTCTTCCATCTCATGTTTCTGATTTATCAACAAATACTCGAGCGTCTCGGCTATCTCAGCGATCTTTACTTCATCTCTTAAGTCGGTTTCTTCGGGCTGTCGGGACAGTTTAGAACCAGGCCGTGGCCCGAATAGTGAGTTCCCGGCCGCCGTTGAAGCCTTGGGCGAGGACCAGAATTTTCTCCCCGATGGCAGTCTTTCGAGACGCAAAGTGGCCGGAGATGACAAGCACTTGTTGATCACGAAATTCTCACGAACGTTTTCATGGTTGCTGTTATTATATCCAGAGGGAATCCAGTCCGGGATATGCGAACGTATCTCCGCATCGATCATTTCAGCTATCGTCGAGACATCTTGGTCATCCGTAAGATCCAACTCTTCCACCATTTCGAGAGCGACCGAGAAAGAAGTGTCCGCCTCTATGTCGAATGGGAAGTGAATGTTTCGGACATGACCTGGTAACAACATATGAATGTGTTGTCGTGACTGTCCTGTCGCTCGCATAGAGATCTAAAAAGTTGAGTAACTGAGAAAAAAACCTGCGGAATCGGCGATACGTAGCTTCAGGAAAATCGTATTGACGTCCTTACGCTGGCCTTCTACCGTTAATCCGATACCCGAATCTTGGATTAATGCATCTCCAATGTTCTTCTTTCCATTGCAGCAAGCTTCTGCATCATTTTATGGTCGATATATATATACACATATATATATAGCATAAAGAAGTTACATAAATTTGAGTCTCATTGCTCTTATAACAAAAAAGATCGAACCTTTGAGAGGGCCCTTAAGATGCAACGGACAGCCTATGCATCCGATATCTCCCTCGTGACATTGGAGAAAAGGATCATCCAGAAGCTGCTCGGCTGAAAGGCGGTCCGAGACCTTAGCAATACACTTCTCTATGAATGTTCTCACTCGGATATCCTTCACATTGGCTAGCGAGGCCGGCTTAATTCCCTGCCAAAGCATTCTCAAAGATCAAGCATAATCGTATATCGAATAATTCTTGTGTACAATCGAAGAAGAAATCACTTACCGATGTTACTTTCTTGTATATTTGAGCGGCATTGGAGCATTCGAGATATGGATACTCAAGGGTTACCAACTCGAGCAAACACATCCCGAAGGCGTAGATATCCACGAGTTCATTGTAATCCTCTTCATAAAGCTCCGGTGCCATAAACTCGGGAGTTCCTAAACGATTTCCACAATTTAGAAGGGCAGATCATACCAAACACAATATCAAAAAAAGGCATCTTGGATCATGGAAGAAAACTGACCGATGACGCTGTGAGCAGAACGAGCTTGACGAAGAATGGCGGCTAAGCCGAGATCTCCAATTTTGACCTCGCCTTGGTTGCCATTAATGAAGATGTTATCACATTTCAGATCTCTATGGATCACTGGAGGATCATGGCTGTGAAGATAAACAAGACCCTCCAGTATCTGTCTCGACCATTTCTTCAGTGCTCTCAGATCAACCCTCTTATGCTTCTTACGATACCTGCGTGTGTAACATCAACATATACATACACATATACATATGTAAGAGACAGATACCTCAAAAGGGTTTTCATCAAATCGCACCAGGAGAACAAACACGCAGCTGTTCGAAGATCTACGCCCATAAATCAGATAATCTAAAAAAGGGGGGGAAAGTGCTCACTGGCGGAGGGTTCCGGAGGTGAAAACCTCGGTGATGATGTTGATGGTTTTGTGTCCGGAATCGATCCAAGAGGCGTAAAACTTGATTATGCTTTTGTGGTTAAGAGTCTTTAGCAAGTGAACCTCCGAATACAGACGCTCCAAATCCTCGGAGCTGCTAAGAACGTCGTCCACTTTGACTTGGTTCCACGCCACTTCAATCCCTTCCATCTCGTCAAATGCCCTGTATCTGTATTCCTTTCATCAAGGGTCACTGTTATTTTCTCCACTTGCGTTATGGTAATTCATATATTACACCACACGTCCCCGGCACAAAAGATTTCGAAAATGCACAAAAATAAAAGGATACACTTTTTTGAAAGATCCTCTGCCCAGAACTTCTTTGTACTGAAAATGCAAAAGAAAAAGGTCGAGCTTTAGAAAGATGTGAATGAACAAAACGTTTAAGAAGGAGAAAGAAAAGGGTTTGTGAAGGGAACAAACTCGGCCATAGCGACCGGTCGGATCGATCTCCACGAACTCGGTGTCGGAATCTTCCGCGTCTTGTCGCATGCTTCGATTCGTCGATGTCCGAACAGAAGGATTTCAAGCGATGAGGCAGAAGAAGAAGAAGAGTTTCGTGGAAACGAAGCGTTATGCAAATGCTTTTTAATGCAGCTTCGGGATTTAATTGCGGTTGGGTGTTAGAATTTGCATTGAAATAATTTTATAAATACGATTTATAAATTCCTCTGAGAAACAATCTCGGAAAATCTCGATTTTCTGAATGGGGAAAGGTCACACGATATAAATAGGCAAAGATCATTCATGCAATTTGCCATAAAGATCCACGTGACAATTCCACGTGGCACAGATGGGCTGTTTGCCTCTTTCGCGCCTTAGATCCGGTTTTCTTTCCTTCCCGTCATTTATTGCCATGTGATAAGTTATAAATTCGGTTTAGTCGGGTTTGGTCTGGTGTTTCATTCTAGTATTATACCGAATTTTCATGGAGAACGGATGAATTGTGGAAATTTTTTTCTTTTTGGGTTATTTTGGTATTTATACAATTTAGACACTAAACCGGTTTGATGCTCCAATGAAACCATACTTTTATACGTTGACCAAGTCCGATCTCAAAGGGATATGGAAAGCTATTGCGTGTTAAAGGGAACTCGATGTTTCCTCTTTCTTTACGAGCGAGAAGATATATATGAAATGTGTATGGTGGACTCCCTTCCTTCCATATCTCGACGGTCCATTGACGTTGAAACGTTGTGATTAGAAAAATAATGAAATAATTGAAATTATGTTAAATTGGATTTGCCGTAAGAATATGCAGTATGAACGTGGAATATAACGAGGGATCTTTTATCTAAACACAGTCAGTCAATGAGTCCATGCCCGTAAAATAAGTCGTCGGTAAAGACTTGTTGGTCCACGACCATCTTTCTCCCTTTTGTCTTCTTCCTCCGATGCCATCCTTCATAGCCCCCCACATCGAGGATCTTTGTATCCGATCCATAAATCTGAGCTCTCTTCCGTTTTCTCTCCATCAACAATGGCGGGCACTCGGAGAAACTCGCTCCTCTTCGTCCTTTTCTCAGCTTCTCTGATTTCTCTCTGCCTCGCTCGGACTCCGGCGACGGCCGATCGCAGGAGACTTCGGTTTGGTCGGAACGGAGAGTTCAAGATTCTTCAGGTGGCGGATATGCACTTCGCCAACGGCGCGACGACTCCGTGTCTTGACGTCTTACCCAGCGAAAGACATGGCTGCTCCGACCTCAACACCACCGTGTTCTTGTCGCGAATCATCGCCGTGGAAAAGCCCGATCTCATCGTCTTCACCGGTACAATCGCAAACCCTAGCTTTGCATATCTTGTTTCTGAATCTGGGCACTTGTTCGATTCATGTGGATGTCCCATGGGATTGCGATTCGTCTACTGGAACACCCTAAACCCTAATCTATGGTGATGATTGCAATCTGGGTATGATTTCTGATTCAAATTATTGTCGACTTGTAGGTGACAATATATTTGGGTCTGACACTAAGGACCCTGTGAAATCGATGAACGCTGCGTTTGCGCCAGCGATTGCGTCTAAGAGCCCTTGGGTTGCCATTTTGGGGAACCACGACCAAGAATCCACCATGACCCGACGAGGACTCATGAACCACATAGTCACACTTCCGTACTCTCTGTCCCGAGTGAACCCACCTGAGGCTTCCCATTACATTGACGGGTTCGGTAATTACAATCTCCAAGTTGGCGGAGCTGATGGGTCGAGTTTCCAGAACAAATCTCTGCTCAATCTCTACTTTCTCGACAGCGGAGATTACTCGCACGTACCGTTCTTCGGCGGCTACGACTGGATCAAACCTTCCCAGCAATTCTGGTTCGAACTCACCTCCAAACATCTCGAGGTATGGCTCTTCGATACGAAACACATTAATCTCTGGATCAATGTTTCTGGTTATTGATCATCGTGTTGCAGAGGGAATACATGGAGACGCCAAATCCTCAGACCGGCCCAGCTCCCGGACTAGCCTTCTTCCACATTCCCTTACCCGAGTTCCGGCGCTTCAACACGTCCAGCGCCAGTAAGGGGGTGAGACAGGAAGGCACTTACTCAGCCTCGACAAACTCAGGATTCTTCACGTCGATTGTCACGAGAGGAGACGTGAAGGCGGTGTTTGTGGGTCACGACCACCTCAACGACTTCTGCGGGAAGCTCGGAGACGTGAACCTGTGCTACGGAGGGGGTTTCGGGTACCACGCCTATGGGAAGGCCGGGTGGGCGAGAAGGGCGAGAGTGGTGGCTGCCGGCTTGGAAAGAACAAGAAATGGGAGGTGGGGGAATGTCCAATGGATCAAAACGTGGAAACGTCTCGACGATCAGCATCTATCTGTTGTCGATTCTCAGCTTCTTTGGAGTAAGAGTGGAATGAACACAGCAGGTGTTCCTCTTCTCTGATGATTCAAGAACAACAAAAAGAAAATGTAGGGATCGCTGTGGAAAACACATTATCAGAGATTGTCCTTTTTTTCACTAAACAAATAATAATGAATGTTTTGCCACTAATATATTGATGAAAATGCGAGGCATCGAAAAATTTTATAGCAATAATAAGAACATGTGGAGTGATAAGTGATGGAAATGGATTGTTTTAGAATGTATATTTACTATTAAGTTTTAACCTTTCTTTTAATCTTTTGATGTTTTATGATAATGTATATTATATCTACTAATGCAATTAAAGTTATATTACACATGTTATTTGAATTTGAATTTTATTTGTCATTGTAAATATTTTGTGTATTTCTCTTGGTTCCAGCTTTTTTTTTTAAAAAAAAAACTGCCGCTTGGGCTTATTATTCTTTTTTTTATTAGAAATTATTATTTTTAGATGTCTTTTGCACCAAAAATATTATTTTTTTTTCCTCGGGACCCTCATGAAATGAAAATTAAAATATTTTCTTGGTTCATCATCGGCTTTCTGAATCGTTGTAGATTTTTTTTAATAAAAAAACATTTTTCTCCGTCCGGTCTAGGAATATTTCATTTTGTCGTCGTTTCTAGAAAATGACCAGATGTTGAAATTCTACACTTGGAAACTTTGGTGGACAGAAGCCGACCAACAAAAGCTATGTGAAACACGAACGCGAAAACCTTAAAATCTCCCAACTCTTAACATAAGAAAGCAAAAAAAAACATTTAACTCACAAGACATGGAACTCTTAGTTGCCGTATCCTCGATCCTCATCATCATCGTAACCGTTCTCCTCCTTAATCTCCTCTTCAAACGCACTTCCTCTTCCACCGCTAAGAATAACGCAAACGCACCACCGTCACCGCCGGGGCTTCCGGTGATCGGAAACCTCCTCCAGCTTGGCCGCCACCCTCACCGCTCTCTATGCTCCCTCAGCCACCGATACGGGCCGCTCATGCTCCTCCACCTCGGGAAAGTCCCCGTCTTGGTCGTCTCCTCCGCAGACGCGGCTCGAGGCGTTTTGAAAACGTACGATCTCGCGTTTGCAAGCCGTCCCAGGTCGAAGTTGTTCAAGAAGCTTTTGTATGATGGAAGAGATGTGGCACTCGCACCTTATGGAGAGTATTGGAGACAGATGAAGGTATATCTACTTTAAAAATATATATATAAATACTAGAAATTCGGCGTTAATTACAATAGCAATCTAGGGTTCATGTTTTCATATAACAGAGGGTTAAGGGTTTAGATTCTTATTTCAACTTATTCTTATACGATACACGTAAATTAAGTTACTAAATTGAGGCTTATCCTCGTCCGATGCTATATGTATATATATGTATGTATGTATGTATAATGAGTTTTTTTTGGATGGGGTGAAGAGCGGTCGACAGTTAGCAACAAAATGATTCGATCTTTCCGGAACGTGAGGGAAAAAGAGGTGAAACTGATGACGGAGAAGATCGAGAAAGCTGCGTCGTCTTCTTCGCCGTTGAACGTAAGCGAGATCTTTACAACACTGACAAACGATGTGATATGTCGAGTTGCATTGGGCAGAAAGTACGGAGGAGATGTAAATTTCGAGGAGTTGATGAGGAGATTCACGAAGATGTTGGGCAAATTCTGCGTCAGCGACCACGTTCCGTGGTTAGGGTGGATAGATAGGATCTGTGGTTTGGATGACGAGCTAGAAAAGATCGGAAACGAGTTCGACGAGTTCCTCGAAGGAGTCGTGAAAGATCATTTAGATGGTCGTGAACAGTGGCGGATTTAGAAAATTATTCAACAGGGGGCAAACATAATTTTTTCTATTATAAATGGGGGCATTTCTAATTTTATTTGCAAATTTGTAAAAATTTACATAGAAAAATACAGTTTTTAATTAAACTAATGGGGGCCTTTGCCCCATTGCCCTTAACGTGCATCCGCCACTGGTCGTGAAGGAAATACGGCCGACTTCGTTGACGTGTTGCTCGAGATTCAAAGAGAAAAGAAACTCGGGTTCGAGATCGATATGGTCGGCATAAAAGCTATAATCTTGGTAAGGGTAAACCTCACTAATCTTTGAGATTAAAGCATTGTTACAATAGTAAACAAAAAAATTAGCCGTTTTTTTTTTTGGAAAAAAATGAAATCAGGATGTATTCGTGGGTGGTACGGACACATCGTCCACATTACTAGAATGGGCAATGACAGAACTTATGAGACATCCAGAATCTATGAACAGACTGAAAGAAGAAGTACGTTGTTGTACGGTCGGAAGACATAAACAGAACGTGTCGGAAGATGGCATTCACGAGATGAAGTACTTAAAAGCTGTGATCAAAGAGTCTCTCCGGTTGCATCCTCCGCTTCCATTACTAGCCGCTCGAGAATCCATCCGACACGCCAAATTCCAAGGTTATGATATTCCATTGGGCACTCAGGTGATTCACATTTAAATTTCCCTTTAATTAAAGATTTTAACCTAAAGTTTTTTTTTATACATTTGTAAATCGATGTATTCGTCCGCGATCGAGCAGGTGATGATCAATGCTTGGGCGGTGGGGCGGGAAACCGCAACATGGGGAGTGGATGCGGAAGTGTTTAGGCCGGAAAGGCATTTAGATTCGGATGTGGATTTTCGGGGACAGGATTTCAAGTTGGTTCCTTTTGGGGCAGGGAGAAGGATATGCCCGGGAATAGCGTTTGCGATAGCAATCGACGAACTTGCGTTGGCAAACGCAGTCCACCGGTTCGATTGGAAAACAGCAAAGGGAACAAATGAGGACCGAACCGGAGAAGTATCCGAATCAACTGGTATTCCGGTTCACCGATTGTCCCCTCTCATTGCGTTTGCACATCCCACTTGACCAGACCAGACGTCTAGCAAAATAAATGGAAAAAATAATACTAAACGTGAAACGCGACAAAATTATATCCTTCATCATGGGGTTGGTTGCGACATGTTTTCTTTTCTTCTTTTCCACATAAATTAGAGACCGTACTTGTTTTAATTATAATCACATGTGATTAGTAACATGGTTACGCTCTACAAATCAACCACTTAATTTCGTCGGTCAAAAATCAATTAAAGATTTGCCCTTTTTTTTGGTTGATAACGGAGAAATCCGCCTCTTTGCTCTTCAGATACGCATTGGATAAATTCCGCTCTCGTATAATAGCTTGTAAACCACAAGAGATATAAACCAGCTTAGATTATCCATAGCTGACAGGTTCACAGGTGAAGAGGATAAAAGAATTCGAACCCCCACCTTAAAATTAAAGAACCTAATATTCAATTAACTTATTTGGGATTTTCCAGATTTGCCCTTTTATTTTCATTTAGAGAATACTTTCGCATTTGTGTCTATATCTTTTTTTTTTTTTACAAAACATTACATTACATACTCACAAATGAAGTGTATTTTTTTTTTGTTATAAAACCAAATTTCATTATGTGTCTGGAAGAAAATTACAAGCAATACTGAATAGTTTTTTTTTTTAACCATGATGGTTCTTCGCGACTTCGACCCGATTACAATACTGAATAGTTACACCTGCAAGAGAACAAATCAAGGGAATCTATCGAAGTGGCGGAACCATCAGAGACAGGAATTCACGGCTGCACGGGAGCCAAAGCATACCGCCGACAGCCGTGACCAAGGAGATCCGAAATTATGTTCGGAGCAAACTACACTCGGTTTAAGCAAGCTTACCGCTCGCAAGACGAATCATTACTCACCCAACTCTTAACATAAGAAAGCGGTGAGGATGGCGGCCAAGCTGGAGGAGGTTTCCGATCACCGGAAGCCCCGGCGGTGACGGTAGTGCGTTTGCCTTCTTCTCAGCGGCGGAAGAGGAAGTGCGTTTGAAGAGGAGATTTATAAGGAAGAGAACGGTTATGGCGATGACAAGGATCGAGTATACGGCAACTAAGAGTTCCATGTCTTGTGAGTTAAATGTTTTATTGCTTTCTTATTTCCAGAATTTCTGAAAAATATTCAAAATGTGCTCAAATGTCCAATTTAACAAATTAGATTAAAAAAATTTATATGTACATAAACACCCTATAGTATTATTATAAATTTCAATTGAACAAAAAACAAAAAACATTAAAATCTTGTTTTTTTTTCAACCGGAGTTTTCTTATTTATTCGGTCATAATTGCCTAATTGGATTAATTTTTATAGCGTACTTCTTTAATAAGCATCGGGAACAAAACTGAAACAGCCATGGAAATATCAAATTTTACAAGACAATTGTACATATAATTGCATGAAATCCAATAATATCATCGGTGGGGGGACCGACGAATCTCTAAACGTGAAACGCGACACAATTATATCATTCATCATGCGGCTGGTTTGAATGCGACGCGTTTTCCATTTTTTCACATAAATTAGAAACAGGACTTGTTTTAATCATAATCACATGTGATTAACAACATGATTACGCTCTACAAATCAATGACTTTATGGGATACGTTGCCGTTTGTATCTAAACGAAAATTTTCTTATATAAAGCATTATATACATTTTTTTTTATAATTCAAGAGTTTATCAGATCGACTCAACTATATTTCTCATAATATCAGATAAAATCATATAAATAACCTTTTCAATTAAAAACTCGAACCTAGATTGAAAAAAAATATATGTTTTTTTTTTATGAATTGATCTAATCTTGGATAAATATTATATATATACACAAATGAAGTGTACCGATTTGATAAACCTTTTTACCTAGAACGCGGTTTTAAAAAGAAGAGAGTTTCAAACTTAAGAAAAACAATTATGCGACTAATGAGAAAAATAATTAGGTGAGATAATGATAGACCGAAGATATGAAGTCGAGGCAACCTTCCAGACACGTAACAACTTCAAAAAAATTTAAGCTTAATTTATATCAATTTCAGATTGAATTATCGATCACTAGACCAGTTATATATATATATATATATATTTAATGCTAAATCTACGAATCACGACCCAAGTAAAAAGCAGATCAAAATATGGATTTAAAAATTTAAAAAGGAAATAATAATTTTGTTTTTTTTTTTGAATCATATTGTGCTATTGGCATCAAAGGTTACAAACAAACAAACAAATGCAACCACAGGGCAAGATTAAAGGGTGACTCATCTACAAATTCAGCCCTCTTAACCCAAAGCGAAAGGTACCATATAAACACCTTTTGCCCATTATATAGAAAAAAACAAATCTTGTAAATTTTTTGAAGTATATATAATATCAAATATTATAAAATATCTACATAGTTGAAACCTTTAGGACGACTTGAGGATCCTTGATTAAGCCTTATGATTGGCCTTCATGGGTGTCCCCTTTTTGCTCCTTGTGATGAGACAAAGAAGACATCACTTTTGCAGAAACAACTCTTCTCACCAAAAGATTCCACTTTGTGTCCTCCTCCATCTTCTCCTCTTCCTCCGCTCTTTTTCTAAATTGTCTGCCAAAAAAAGGTTGAAAATATGACACGGTGGCTGCATGAATTTCGTGGAGCAGTGCAATTTTGATTTTCTTACAAATGGACCACCAAAGTGGACCTAAGATTCGAAGATGATTTTCTCTTGTCGCCGAAAGGGAGATGACCAGAAGCTGAATGAATGCCAGGTGCTTTGAAAGGCACTGTTCAATTATTAAAGAGAGAGAAAAAAACGAGAGGATACCTGCAGAGAGGAACCCGGCAATGTTCGTGTTGGTCGCAGATGGAAGAGTGAAGCCTAAGGAGCTGCAACATCCGCTTGCAACGGAGACAACCCTGCCCTTTAGCCCGTCTCTTGCAAACTGCGAAGTGCCGTATCAGTAGCTGTAGGCCGTGACACGTCGAGAATGCCCTGCACGGCCGTGACTTGGTCCCCGGTTCCACGTTATTGGGTCCGACCAGCGTGCAACCTTCCGTGCATATGTGCTCTAAGCAATCCATCGCCTCGCTCAGTTGCATGTACACGCTTTGCTCCCGTCTGTGTCGCCTCCTTCTTTTCTTCCTCTGCCAGAAACTCTCACAATCAGGACGGATTAATACAGATTATGAAACTATCCAAAACAGAGGTAAAGTCACGTACCGATTCGGTCTCTTCGATGAACTGGAGGATGTCGAGCTCGAGGAAGGGGTCATGCTCCTGGAGGAACTTCCAGCCCTCTGTCTGCTCCACGGTCTTGAAGTGAGCGTAGATGAGACGCATGCATCTGAGGCAGAGGTCGGGGGCGTCGCATAGCCTCGCCAGCTGGAGAACGTCGACTACGTTCGCCGCCGTCAGGCAGTGACCGACGCCTTTCGTGCACCGCTGCTTCAGCGGAGCCACCATGTAGACGTGCGACAGGGCGAGCAGGTGGATCCCGTACTTCTCCATCTCCTCCTCCGTCAGGCTACGCGAAAACAGGGGAGGGGGATGTAAGGGTATTTTGGTCAATTTGATATGAGAATGGTTTTGTAAAAAAACACCAACACAACGATCCCAGAGTTTCCTGGGATTTAGATTTAAGATTTTTTATGGGCCCTTCGGCATGGATTTTCAATATTGATTTATATGAAATGGAAGTCTTAACTTTGATTCTACACTGCATGGAAATAATTGCAAAGAGAATCGTCAGATCTTCCGTTTGAGAGAATCAGAAAATAAAGCTGTTTTGGATTTCGAATGGGAAAATCGACGAGAAGAAGAATAGACACAGATGAAACAAAACGTCAGAGGTCGTCGGAGCAAAACCAAACCTGGAATTGTAGAGAAATTCGACGAAGACGGAAACGGCGCCACATGGAACGCCGAGAACCCTAATGACTCTTCTGCCGCCGCCGTGGCGTTTGGTCCGCCTCTCGATGATGTTTTTCAGCACCGGCGAAGCTGAAACCTGCATTCCGTGATCCAAACACCAAATGAAGAAAAACGATGACACAGAATTAAAATCCACAATCCGAGGAAATCTTGAAAACTAGAAAAACTAAAGGAGGGACGCATAGCCAATCGAATAATATCTCACCAGGATGCCGGAGTGCGCCGGAATCCGTCGGCGTCCGGAAGTGACGATTTCGACATCGGGATCCGCTAAATCGCGGGGAATCTTACCGGTGGTGTCCGGCGCTGAGGCGGCGATCGCCGTCGTGATGAGCACAGCTGCCATTTTAGAGAGAGAGAGATTTGGGAGAGAGATTGTTGGTGTGGAGAAAAATGTTCGGGTGTCTACGGCTTTATAGGACAACTCAACATAGCTGGGGCTGCTCAACTGCATACGTGGCATTTTTCACTTTGGAACTTTCCTACTGTAATCCACGCGCTACTTCAGAAGCGTGGGGGTTTCCTATGATTGTGATTTTTCTAAAAAAAATGGCAAGAAATTGGGGGGAAATGAAGGGAAATCGGAGAAAGGGCAACGACTAATGGCCTATTTTGTAACGGTAATTGCTATTTATTTATAAATGTTGAGTTGTATTGGTCTAACCAAAAAATCTGTATGTAGTAAGAATTAGAAATAAAAATAAATTCTATAAATGAAAAATATTGGCTCTATTTTAAAATCGATTTATCGAATATGGAACTTAAAATAGGAGAAAATATAAATGAGGATATTGTTGTTGTTGTTTTTTTGGAAAGGACGAATAATGTAGATGCTGTTTTTTTGGGATTTATTTCTCCATTTCACAAGAAAAAAATACCATGAAAAGTTTTGTTTTCTCAAACAGAAAAGACCAAATGAGCAAGTTATTTTTTCATATCTAAGTTTTTATAACACGATAAGCTAATTTTTTCTATACCGAAAAGGAAAATAATTTCAATTTATTTAGTTGTATTTATATTTTGTTTAAATTTTCTATATTTATTTGTATATTGTGTTTTAATTTGTTTTAATTAAATTTTTATTTGAATTTAATAACTATTTTTTGAAGACAGTTGATTCGACTTTTTTCATATTCGATATTTAATTTGAAATAAATTATAGCCAATTGATTTTTAATTTGAAATTAATTAATTATAATATATTTATATATTATTCTCTTGATTTTTGAGATCTGAGATACCAACCCCGTAATTTCATCCGGTTATTATTTACTAGTATTATTTAATTTCATATAACAAAAAAAAATGTGCCTAGACGACTACAAAGTTTTGTAATCCTAAAAGCGTTGTATTACGTGGAATTCCGACACGGAAATTGTATTTATGTGAATTTGCCAACAATGAAAGGTCAATTAAAATAGGAATACTTTCTGGGTCGACGTGGATATGATTTGTCCCCACGAAGAAGATTTATGTTTTGTAAGGATCCTACGTGGCCTTGTCATCCAATTCAAGAGCCCATTTCTTAATTCAGAAAGGCCGGTTCCCAATTTAAACCGACCTTTGCCTCTCCCAAGAGCCACTCTCCGTGTCCCACGTGGCACTCGTTTTCGTTTTTTCTCTGACCTGCCACGTGTTACTCTCTCCTTGGTCCATAAGTTTGTCTGATTTTATTTTGCATAAATATCACGAGAAAACATTCTTATCTTCTTCCATTGGATATTTGATAAATTGTTTTTTATTAGCTAAGCCGTCTAATCACATTGTCGAGTTTTCAATGATTTATGTCATTTCATTATGAATATATGATTCGTGTTTTTTTATATAACTATAACAATAACCCTAATTATTCATCATATGTGCACGCTAACTCATTGATTTATGTATGCTAGTGCGAGCATGATTTAGTATGTTAAAAACTAATATTTTTTAATGAATATGCGAAATGCAGACTATTTTTTTGGACATTCTAGTAAGAATATTTATTTCATTTAATTTCCCATCGTTTTGGTCGTCTAAAATTTCTCGAGCGTCCGAACAATAAATGAAGATACGATTGGCTCGTCGTGAAGTCGCCGCGTATATGAACGAAAGCCACGTGTTAGCAAGAGGCTATCCAGAGGGTGAGGTGTACAATAAGTTCGGCGCATTCTCACCATTCATTGCGTGCCACGTGTCCCAGGATGACACTGCCATCGAATTTGGATCGGCCGACGATCTCTCCCACGAACCAAATGACGTAATGAACGGTAGGTAATTTATTCATTTGTTATATTTTTAAAAACAGTCAAAATATATAATAATATAACTTTCTATCAAAACTTTAAATTATCCAATTAGTATTTTATTTTATCATTATTCGCTCAAAACATACTAAAATTTATCGTAATTTAATTCGGCTCAATATATTTCTAAAGGTACATAGTAAACAAATGTTAAAAATAGAAAATTATAAAAAAAAACATATGTAATCTCTAATAAGGTTAAGAATTATTATTGTATAATTTTTGGAAGATCTTCTGTTGAAGAGAAGAGACACGATTTCGTATCATAAAATTTGTGCTTTGATATTTTATTTAATTATTTTATTTGGCCAACAATATCCTATTTAGCCAACCGAGAAGGACCAACGTCTTGTCATCATCATCATTATCGTTGTTGTTATTATTATTAAAATTCAATAAAAATAAGTGTATATATAAAATAAAACTCAACTAAATTCAAACGAAAAAAATATGCCCCAAATCCACGGACGACGGTCGGTAAAATGTACAATCACATGATTATGATTGAAATAATTATTAATGTTTTGTATTATAGTATAATTTTTTGTATTATGTAATATTTTTTTTTCATCTTGATTAATCTTCCAGAAATATGTATTTATGGTAATAAAAAAATTAGATGAAAACGCAAAAATTGTGCAATAAAGATAATTAATACACCATCGTATCAAAGCGACAATTAATTTGCAATGTTCTAATGAACAATTTTATAACAGAAGATCAAATATTTTGATATTATATATTCAACCTAAATGTAATAAGGCCAATAACGAAATGGCCTAATTGTATCAAAAAATGTACGAGTTTGAATTCCTACCATTTTTTTATTTACAGGTGAAGAAAAGGAATTGAATATTTCGTTATGTTTTGATTTAATTTTAATTTATTGGCCGACCAGAGTGAGTGCGCCGCATAAGCCTGGACCAAAAGGTGCCCTTTGGATCTAGTTGACGAAATTAAACAAAATTTTAATCTTATTTCAAGTGGTGCTTTATTTATTTAATTTGTTCTGTCGGTCCGACGATAACCCATAGCATGAACCCTCCGGGCGAGAGAGAGGTTCCTCTCAGGACAAAGAAGACATTTTGCTGCAGTTTCCTCGGATAGTCCGTCATTGGTTCCACGTGAGAAGCACGTGACATAGGAGAGTTGTAAGATGTCAATCAATCACCATCATCTTTTTGTAAACGTTCTCAGAGGTATTGAGAGAGCAATTAAACTCTGTAAATCTTTACCTCACAGTAAAACTGTTATTATTGTTTTTACAGTAGTTAGATTTATTATGCAGATAAATTTAGAGAGAATCTAAATTGTTGATTTTGTGAAAAAAACTATTAAGAATTGAATATAAGATTTGACGTTAGAGATAAAGATGAATCAACAACAAGATGAAAATGAATCTGAATACTCAAGATTTGTGATGATGATGGCGATTTTTCAAAAACTTTTAATTTGATGGTTGATGATTATTTAATTAGATAATGTATGTGTATATTTTAGCAAAAGTAACACCCAACGCCTTCCCAAGGAACATTCTATTTCATGATAGCCAAAATCTATTAGAGGAAAATAAAATAGTGACAAAGTTGGAAATAGTTTTGTTTAAAAGCTTCTATGGTTACCATTCTCAACCATGTGTTATGCTAATTTGTGAATAGATTTGCATATTTTATTGGAATTATGATCTATGATATAAAGTTTTTTTTTTCCCTAATAACCAGCGGTTATAATTTGAATATTTAACGTCATCGATGACGCAGCAAACAAATTATTAAACACCGTCGTCGATGTGGCTTCGGAAGAGTAAAAGATAACAAATATTATTTGTTAAATTGTCAAAATTGAATCTTGCACCCCAAAAATTTTGACCCACTGTAGTTGACCGTTGACTTTCCTCCCGTAGTCTTTGGAGCCATTGACGGCGCGAACAATTATTCTATGGATTTATCCAAAATTCATTTTATTCGTTTTCAGTTACAAATTAATTAACACCAATCTTATGCTTATACTCCACAGCTTTCGGACAAGGCTGACGTTTCTTCTCTTATCAAAAAGCAAATGTACGAAGGCCACCAATTGAAATAAGTTCATTCATAAAATCTGGTAGGTCTAGGGTTGTTTATTTAAATAATCCAAAAAATAACAATTAAAATGGCCAAATGTTATTTGAAAAATATATTTTTTAAAGGGCAAAACCGCGCAAAATTAAACACCAAGGTAAACCCTTAACCCAAATGCAACGTATAATATGAGGCAGAGAGGCTCCAAACAAATGGAACCAGGATCTTACATCTGATTTAACGTCGAGGATCTAAAGATTCAAATGTAGAACATGCAAATAATAAAAAATTATGATTTTCCAATTTAAATAAAATCCACGCAGCTAATTAATAACATGTTTAAACCCTTTATTATAACGTAAAATTTCAATATAAATGTATTTTCCAATTTGAAGTGAAATCATAAATAAATATACTAAAAGCATGGTCGTAACTCCAAATCTCAAAATCATTTGGGCTAAATACATTTATTAAAATATTTTTCGAGGGGGTTATTAGGGTTCTCTCTTTCGAGGAGACTCTAATTCCCGTAGCTTGGTTGTAAATTATATAGTACAAATTCACGGGCTATTTTAGTAATCCAATTTGATTCTGGAACAAAATTTTATATATATATATATATATATATATATATATAAATAAATAAGATAATGAAAATGTGCAAAAAGAAAAAGGAAGAAATAGAATGACTAAGAGAGGTCGTTGCGAAGTCGGTCCATGGCGGGGGAGAGAGCGACACGGAAGGCTTGCTCCGTGGGATGGACGTAGTCGAAAAACACGTGCTTGGTTGGCTCCACGCACCACCACGGGTTCGTCACCCTGAAACAGCTCGGCCTTGTCCCCGTCGTAAACCCTAATCATATATATATTCCGCATCCATTCATTCATATATATATATATATACACATTTATCGATTCGAGAAAAGGAAAAGTATCTATGTCGCCGATCCATGTTACCTGATTTCTGAGGGTTTTTTACGAGATCAAGAAAAGAGTTGTACATGTCGATGTAGATGAATCTAGCGTTCGGTAGCTTCGAGTTTAGATCGCTAAGCTCGGCCGATAACTTGTGGTTGAACATCTTGGCCACACGATTCTTAGTTTTGAAGCATAACCCTCTACGCATATTAGTGTGGAACGGTAGACAGCCCAATGGTAACGTTCCCATTACTCCGAATTTTCTTACTCCAACATCATACAAATCCTTAAAAACATATTACAAACAACAAATCGACCAATTGTTATATCATAACTTTTTAACCGATGTTTTTATTATATAATTATAAATTCGTTACCTTTAAAATGGATCTTGTCCACGTGATCAAGAGGTCTGTATATTCAGATATACTGTATTGTGAAGCTTTAGCACCGGAGAAATAAGTGATGCCGATATCGTTATTTCCGGCGCTGATGAGAAATACGGCATTCGATATGATTGATTGTGTTTTGTTTGGATCTCCGGTTACAGAATTTAGCTTTCCTATGTAATCTTTGAAGTCGTTTACTTGGTCCCGCACCCATATAACATTCTAATTCATATCCAACAAAGAAAAAAAATAAAGTTATTATCAAAGATAGATAAAAGCAAACTATAGAGATTTTAAATGATAAATTGCCGAAATGAAGTAATCGGGCTTGTACCTGTATTTTGGCAGTGAGTTTATCTAAACCGGAGCCACCGGATGCGAAACAGACACCGGTTAAGAGATCATCCGGTTTAAGATCCGGTTTACGGTATGCGGGCACGGTTTGTTTTATCCCCAAAGCTTCGGCTGTTGACAAACAAAAACGAAAACTACATAACATTCCCAAAGTAGTTTACTTTATAGGAAAAAAAAAGAGAGAGAAAATACCGATTAAATCGGTGGGAACTTTTCCATTGGAATATCTTCCGGTGGGTGAACCATTAGGAAAATTGATTCCGTACGGGAAGAAATTGCATCTGGATACGGCCGGTAGATTGTTGTTGTTGCCGGTGTCGAGAATCGAATCTCCGAACGCGAAGATCGCCGTGACGAGGCTGTCCGTACATCGAAAACTCGAAAACCATACGGAAAAAGCTACGAACAGAGCTTTGGAAACGATGGAATTCATTTCGGTGTATGATTACAAAGGGAAAAAAACACGTGGGTTTATAGATTTGGTGAAGGACTTCTAAAGATTTTTTTTTTTTTATAGTTTTGACCACTGATTTTAGTTTCTTTCTGTTGCTGTAAACTTCCCCCGGCTTTCCCCCCCCAAAGTTTCTGAAACTTTTATTTTTAGCAAATTTTAAATCGGCTTATCTTTTTTTTTATTGATCATGTTATTTTTTGTTCTTCCGAATATTTTACTATTTACGAGATTTTTTTTGTTCCGTATACAAAATTGGGTCAGATATTCTGAAATTTAGTTGATTTTGGTTACTTTTTAGATTGATTTTTTTTTGGTTTTGGAAAGACCATAATTTTAATCATGTTCTTTGCAAAAAGGCATACAAAATATGAGCCTTTTGGTGATGATTTAGAAATATCACGAAATTTGGAAAAATTATCTAGATATTATCTAGTATTTATATTTTAATTATATTTCATCTTTAAATATTTATATTAAATAGTTATATTTTTTTTAGATTTCACTTCATATTTATGTTAAATATGTAATGGAATGTACGATTGTGATTTTTGATTTGTAGCTACTGATTATAGGATAATAGAAATCCCAAGTGCCCCATTTAATGGTAAAATACGATTAGAGAAATTTCTCGACTTGAAAATAATATTCAGAAAATATATATTTGCATTTTTCAAGTAACAAAAAGACAAAAAAAAAAAAAAAGAAACACAATCTCTCTGTTGCGTGATGATACGGATTATCTACAACTATTGGTTATTGTTCTTCTAGTTATGCATTTGCTTGACCCGACCCGACCCGACCCGACCCGACCCGGATTTGCACGTTTGTGGTCGTTAGCACCGAACCGGATAAGTTGAAGAAACCCGACCGTTATTGAATTGAGAGAGAGAGGGAGAGAGAATCACAGCCATGGCTTCTGCGACATTCTCTCTTTCCTTCGTCTCTCTGTCTTCTTCTTCGAATCAATGCCGGCCATCGGCTTTCAGCTCCAGTTCGACGCGTGCGGAGAACGCGCCACCGTTGACGGCGATGGCGAGGTTGGGATTCGTGGGTCAGGGTTTAAGATCAGCTAAGCCGATGGTCGCCAGAACCGCCGCTTCCGGTCGAATCACGTGCTCTGCTTCGTCTCATCCGGCTACTCTTCCTTCCGCTCTTCTCTTCGATTGCGACGGCGTGCTTGTCGATACCGAGAAGGACGGTCACAGGATATCCTTCAACGACACTTTCACTGAGGTTTTTCTTTCTTCTCAATTTTTTCCTCTCCGGGTTGATGTTACATTAAGATTTTGGTGCATTGATGATTGGAACAGAAATCTGAGGTTTGGTTGATGTGGAATTTTGCAGAGAGGTTTGGGTGTTACGTGGGATGTCGAATTGTACGGCGAGTTGCTGAAAATCGGCGGTGGGAAAGAAAGGTAGTTGTTGTTTGATAAGTTCACCATTTGAGCATTCATCTTGCTTCATTTGCGCTCACAACTCACAATTTGAGTAGAAAAGGACCGGAAATTCTCAGTTGTAACTAGGTTTGAGCACTGGTTTTGTTGAAGTGGTGATGTCTTTGGCTTTCTGTAAGGATGACGGCGTATTTTAACAAGGTGGGTTGGCCAGAGAAAGCTCCAAAGGACGAAGCGGAGAGGAAGGAATTCATAGCTGGTCTTCACAAGCAAAAGACCGAGTTGTTCATGGCTCTTATCGAGAAACAACTCCTTCCGCTTCGGCCTGGTGTTGCAAAGTCAGTCACTTGTCATGTTCTTTTACAACCCTTTATTCTATACCTGCTTTTGATTCAAGACTGTTATTGAACATCCCACCAAAGATTGCTTTAGCTAAGTTCTGTGTATGAAGTTGGATCTTGCAAAGCCTAATGATCTTGTTCTGCGGAATTAAGTCATGATGTCAGGAGGAATGTCTTGATCTGCTTGTTCTAACTCTTGAGTGTTCAAACACGAGTTCAGAAAAACACTTAGTTGTTCCATTTATTTTCTTTATCTGTATCAACATTTTTGGAGCATAGGTGTATCTGTTTCGATTATTCGAGTTTTCTTTCCAAAATTTTACAGGCTGATTGATCAAGCATTATCCAATGGAGTAAAGGTTGCCGTGTGTAGCACATCAAATGAGAAGGCGGTATGATCAATCAGGTTCTACTACTTCAGTTTCCCAGGAACAATTCTCAGCATATCTTGTAATCACCGTTTTCGTATCCTAAGCTGTTTAAGGAGAGGATTACACAACTGCAGTCATAAGGGTGTTCTGAAAAATGTTACAATCCATGTGCCAGGGGAACTCTCTTCTGAAAATTTTCAGTTGCTTCAGCTTGAAAGATACACAGACCATCTTTATAGCTGCAGGGGATTCCATCACTCATGTCTTTCATCCTGCTCTAACCACAGGTTTCTGCTATAGTTTCATGCTTGCTGGGGCCAGAAAGAGCAGAAAAGATCAAGATATTTGCTGGAGACGTTGTTCCGAAGAAAAAGCCTGACCCGGTAATTTCTTATTTTCCCTGTTACGATTTATCCTCTACAAAATCCGGCCTTTGTATCTGTTCTCACTTCGCATTGAGTTATCACACTTCACTTACAGGCCATCTACAACTTAGCAGCCGAAACTTTGGGAGTTGACCCCTCAAGGTAAGCTTTATTATGATGTCTCTGATAGTAAAAGTTCCCTGTAATGAAATGCAATACTAATGTTCTGCAGGGGGACTCCATCTCTCATGTTTTTAAATCTCTTGAACTAAAAGTTTTATGAAATCAGAGAAACGTTTTAGCAATGTTACTGCACAGATTCTCAGGGTCTGGTATTGTGCAGTTGTGTCGTGGTGGAAGACAGTGCAATCGGGCTAGCAGCCGCCAAAACTGCTGGAATGAAGTGTATCGTCACCAAGAGCGGGTGAGTGTAGTTACTGTCTCCCTTTTGTTGGTCTGAAAAAGTGATGATATATATACATATATACACATATATATACACACGTTAGATGCAAGATCTCCGTTACACTAAGGAAATGGAAATTGCAATTTCAGATTCTGGGTTTAATGTTCATTTGGGGTTTGCTTGCAGATACACAGCGGACGAAGATTTTCTGAACGCAGACGCAGTCTTCGACTGCATTGGAGACCCTCCTGAGGAGAGATTTGATTTGGCATTCTGTGGAAGTCTTCTCGAGAAGCAATTCGTTAGTTAAATCTCATTGATGAAATCTCGTTGTGTGTATATTTTAACATCGGAGGACAGTTGAGGAAATGATGATCCATGTTTTCCCACTACATGACAACCTCTTTCTGTCTGTGTCGGAATATTATGGCGTTAATCGAAATTACATGTCATCTAAATAAATATAAAGTTTAGGATTTTATTCGGGTTTCTCCCTTATATATATATATGATTCACTTCGATGGACCGTTGTCCCGAATATCTCCAAGAATTTTTGTAACCCACCGGATTTTTCAAGCGCAGTGGCTGAAACCCTTCTCGAGATTTTCGTCGGGGACGAAGAAAAACTGAAAAGATCGTTCCTTTATACGGCCATTGAAGAACCTTGGAGGAAGAAGAAGGCTTGGTCGAAATTTACGGAACAATGAAGCGATTCTTCAAGCCGATAGAGAAAGAAAGCTCAACGGCGACTAAGAAACCATGTGTCTCGTCGGAGAACGACGGCGACGGAGCTGAAGAAGGGAGGAGCAGCACGAAAGAGCCGACCAAGTTTTTGACTTGGAACGCCAACAGTTTACTCCTTCGGGCGAAGAACGATTGGCCAGAGTTCTCCAGGTTCATCACCGATCTCGACCCAGATGTCATCGCCATACAGGTGAACCCTTACGCCAGAGCTTTTCTGCTTCGTTTTCTTTTTGTTGATTTCGAACAATGTGGGTGATATGATTCTGGGTTTCTCAGAGAAATCTTTAACCCTCTAGGGTTTCTTATGAGATTGGGCCTGAATTTTCTTCCGCGTAGCTTGTTGATCTTGATTTGGTGGAGTAGGGTTTACTGGTTTTTCTTTGACAATGTCTGTGACTGTTAGGAGATGGCGTCTGTTTCCTTGTCTGGGGTGTCAATGAATTAGCTGCGTTTGCTCAGATTTAGCTTAGCTAGTGCTGGTCACTGCAATCGAGAAACGAGTTCTCTGATGAGATATATATGATCATATGTGAGTTAGACTTCACCTCTGTCGAGTGAATTGCCCAAATTACATGTATAGACTTACATGCTAGTTAGTTTGGTGTATTGCTTAAGTTATGGAGAGTTAGGTAGGAACTTTCTACATTCGTTCTCTCTTGTGCATGATCTTTTGATGCCAGGAAGTGAGGATGCCTGCTGCCGGTGCAAAGGGAAAGGCTAAAAGCCCTGGAGACATGAAAGATGACACGAGCTCTTCGCGTGAGGAAAAACGGGTATGTCATATGTTAATTCCAAATGTCTCTACTTTCTTCTTGGCCAATGCTTTCCTTGTCTGGCATTACTAACTCCACCGAAAAACTGCTGAAGCTGTGTACTTTGATGTTCTCACTCATGATCTTGTGTAATATAGTTTTGAATGATGTGGAATCACCTTGACATATAGTCACCTTGCTTGCTTTATGAATGTAGGATCCATTATATGATCATGGTTGTAGGTATTTTTAGAAGCAAGAATCAGTTTTGGTGCATCCAGATGTCTGTGCTTTTGATAACTTTTTTCATTCTTGTTATTCTTTTGTTTAAGAAACTTATCTTCGTTTGTACTACTAACAGATTTTGATGCGTGCCCTCTCGAGTCCACCGTTTGAAAATTATCAAGTTTGGTGGTCTCTTGCGGAATTCAAGTATGCCGGGACTGCTTTGTTAGTGAAAAAGTGTTTTCGGCCCCAGAAAGTATACTTCAACCTTGACAAATTAGGTAGTTTTACGAAACCCGTTGCCTATTACCTTAGCTATATCAGATTGGCTTTCAATTTAACATGCTTGTTCATCATCATGCAGCATCAAAACACGAACCTGATGGCCGTGTGATTTTAGCTGAATTCAGTACGTTTCGTGTGTTAAATACGTATTCACCTAACAACGGTTGGAAAGAGGATGAGAACTCCTTTCAGAGGAGAAGAAAATGGGATAAGAAGATTCTCGAATTTGTCACGCAAACATCTGATAAACCTCTCATATGGTGTGGTGATCTAAATGTCAGGTAATAAACCAGCTCTTTATGTTCTGTCCTTTCGGAAATACTTCCCCTTTTCATTTTAAATTCCATGCTTAAAGTTTAATATTTGCTTGGTTGTTCTTTCGTTATATGCTGTATCTTTGCATATGCAGCCACGAGGAGATAGACGTTACCCATCCAGAGTTTTTTGCAGCCGCTAAACTTAATGGCTATGTCCCTCCTAACACGGAGGTAATGAATCATGAATCATCCATCACTAAACGTTTTTGAGTCGGACATAGAATGATACAGTCATATTACCAAATATGATTTGCTTTGTGCAGGACTGCGGGCAGCCTGGATTTACGCTGTCTGAGAGGAGGCGATTTGGTGCTATTTTGAAAGAGTACGCGTCTTTTCATCTACAGATCATCGAGAAAATCTTTTCCCTTATCGCATAGAAGATCCAAATTCCCATGAGGATGATACCTGAGTATATGATTACATTTTTTTGACAGAGGAAAGCTTGTGGATGCATACCGATACCTACACAAAGATAAGGACATGGAAAGTGGCTTCTCATGGTCAGGTCATCCGATCGGAAAGTAAGTCCATACCCATTTGATGTTAGACCCACCCGACGAACCAGCAGTCCATTTTCTGTCGCATTCTTCAGTTGTGGGCAGTGATCAATATATCCAAATTTCTAAAGAATCGTTTCTTGCAATAGGTATCGAGGAAAACGAATGAGGATTGATTATTTTCTAGTCTCTGAACAACTCAGAGACCAGATAGTTTCGTGTCAGATGCATGGCCGCGGGATAGAACTGGAAGGTGCTTCAGATGTTTCGGTCGATTAGTCGTCTTTTCATCATATCGATTTGGAGAATAACTTATCATCAGCCTTTTTTGTTTCAGGTTTCTACGGCAGTGATCACTGCCCTGTTTCCATGGAGCTGTCGAAGCCATCTTCAGACAGAGACCAAAACCCAGGTTTCTAACTGAACTCACTTGTCTTGACTTAAAAAGAGACCACAGACTTCAAGCTTAGGTTATGGTTGACATGTTACTGAGACTGTGATGAAGCTTCAAGCTTTGGTTTATGTTATTAAGATGGACCTCCCTCGTCAAGAGAACATTTGGGATGCAGTGCTAATGCCTAGTATGAGGAAGGAAAAAAAATTAAAATATATATATATATATATATATATATATATATATATATATATTATGGACAGTTACGATATGTTCGACACCATGCGAATACGGTTTATTACTTTTCATGAAAAATAAATTGGAAGTTTATTTATGAACTCACACATCGATAGGAGAAGCGGAATAATTTAAAATTGATTACTATTAGTGATGTAAAATGGCATGGCTTGGACCGGCTCGTCTCGAGTCAGTTCATTTTTTGCTCAGCAGTTCGACCCATTTTTTTAGGAGATAGAAAAACTTTGTTCTATACCAAATTGTCCGAGATACGAGTCGGTTCGTGAACCAATCCGTTTTATCTAATGATCCGAAAAAATTTAAAATTATATAAAAATTAATAATTTAAAATTTACATAACAATATTTTAGTCATTCAATATACCATAAAATATTTAACATAATCTATAAAACTATATCTAAATAAAAAATTTATTAAAACCAAGCAAACATAAAAAAATATCATAAACCAACAATATTAAAATATAACAAAAAATATACACCAACATCAATATATCATATTTTTTAATTTATTACATAAACGGAAGAAGTGAAAAAAATAAAGTATGAAACCATAATATTTTTTAATGTCAACTCGCGAACCGGTTTGTGAACTGACCGAATTAGTCCGGATGAGTTCGGACTCGCTGCGAATTGACTCGTTCAGTTTTTTTTTATTTGGTCTTTTATTTTTTTAGCTCATCTCGAAAGAAAAAAAAGCTAACGGCGAGGCCAGACTAACTACTACGGGTTTATGACCAATTAAAGAAGGTCACGAGGACTTCTTTGCAACGTGGCAAATTTTGATTGGTTTGTTCCTGAGTATTTGACTTGAGTCAAACTCAATCCACACCGAATGCCAAATCGTTTCAACTAAAAACATAATTGGGGCTTTTCGACTGAAGCTTTTAATTAGATATTTTAGCTTTACTTTGTCATTGACTTATTACATTTTCAATCTACGAGAAAAAAAAATGCGAAATTTGTTTCCATAAGGAAGATTCAAGGATTTTGAAGGCTCATTAATATTTTTATTTATTCATAAAAAATATTGATTTAAATTATATCCAAGAAGATATAGCATAGCTAAAACATTCTAAAAAAAAGTTTCCGTACATCCATAAACAGAATTACAGTAATGATGCATGTATGATCCGTGAACAAACAAACCATATCCGTTAAAAAATATATATAAAATTGATATCCATTTGTAAGATTGAATTGCCAATTTTAATTTAATTTAATTTTTCAGAAAATTTGTTTTCATTGCCTTATAGAGCTAATGAGATGATGAATTCACAAAACGTAAAAAGTCGTATATACCCTAACAGACACTACTATGAAACCTGCATGTAACTTTGGTCCGTTATGTCAGTTTTTTTTACCATAGGATTTGTAAATGGATTTTTGGAAGAAAAAAAAAAAACCATTTATTCCCATTTGTAGCTAATATTCCATTACTTAAACGTCTATTTTTCTCTATATAAAACGCACGCAAAATATTTGAAACGATAAGAAAATGTTGATGGAAAATAAAATATAAATTTAAATGAAACAAAAAGCCCCCCTTAATCCATGATTTATTATTAAAAGATCCAAACATGAGAATAAATCAATCTTCGGGAAAGGAGTTTTGGATGTGCAAACGGACAGCAAAAGAAGTGTGTGGACCGAACCGAATCCGTGGGGATGGCAGAACCGTAAATAGTGAAAAAAACCACTACCCTTCCTTGGAACCTCAAAACTCAGTAACACGGCCAATGGAATAAAAGGAGGGTGTTTCTTACTGCTGTTTACTTGCTTTTTCACAAACTCTGCACAGAAAAAAAAAAAAGAGTGAGAAAAAAAAAAAAACAGAAATCACATCACTTTTGCCTCTTGCTCTCTCTGTCCAACCCAACCCCAAAAAAACCCATTTTCCTCTGTTTCTTTAATCCTTTTTGTCTTAATAATAAAACCCAGTAGAAATCGCAGCTGAAATTTTAGGAAACGAGATTGAAGTGGTCTCTTTAATCGAGAAAAGAGGATGACCCTTGAGCTTGAGGAGTACATGGCGAATAATGGTGGAGAATCGAAGAATCTCTAGCCCTGGTTGCTCTTGATTTTCCCCCCCTCCCGGTCCTCTGTTTTGTGCTCTGCAATGGTGTTTTCGAAAGTACCCAGAAGCTGAAAGGGAGGAATTTTGTGTGGTTTTTGTGCGGAGATGGCAGTTTCGGAGGCTAGCCAAGACGTGTTTCCATGGCTGAAATCTCTGCCTCTGGCGCCGGAGTTTCGCCCCTCTCCGGCAGAGTTCCAAGATCCGATCGCATACATTTTCAAGATCGAGAAGGAAGCTTCCAAGTACGGAATCTGCAAAATCTTGCCTCCAGTGCCTCCGGCCTCGAAGAAGACGATGATTTCTAACCTCAACCGCTCCCTGGCAGCGCGTGCAGCCGCGGCGGCCCGAGAAGGCGGCGCGTGTGACTACGATCGGCCCACATTCACCACGCGGCAGCAGCAGATCGGGTTCTGCGCTCGGAAGCAGCGGCCGGCGCAGAGACCCGTGTGGCAGAGCGGTGAGCATTACACGTTCCAGGAGTTCGAGGCAAAAGCTAAGAACTTTGAGAAGAATTACCTGAAGAAGTGCGGGAAAAAGGGTCCTCTCTCGGCCCTAGAAATCGAAACCCTTTACTGGAGAGCCACTGTGGACAAGCCCTTCTCTGTGGAGTATGCAAATGACATGCCTGGCTCGGCTTTTATACCGCTTAGCACTGCTGCGGTGCGGCGGAGGGAATCAGGCGACGGCGGCACGGTGGGGGAGACGACTTGGAACATGAGGGCGGTGTCGAGGGCTGAAGGGTCGCTGCTCAAGTTCATGAAGGAGGAGATTCCTGGAGTGACCTCTCCAATGGTGTATATCGCCATGATGTTCAGCTGGTTTGCTTGGCATGTTGAGGACCATGACCTCCATAGCTTGAATTACTTGCATATGGGAGCTGGAAAAACCTGGTATGGTGTGCCCAAGGATGCTGCAGTGGCTTTTGAGGAGGTGGTTAGGGTTCATGGTTATGGAGGAGAGCTCAATCCTCTGGGTGAGAACTTTCTTCCCATCAGTTTTGCTTGGCTTCATGTCTTGTACAAAGCACTGTTGCATTGTTATTGTTAGGTTTTCTGTTGAATTTTATATAGGCAATTTGCTTGTGCTTAGTTGGTTTTGGCTCATGCCAGGAACTTAGTTTGATATGAAGGCCACGAAGCTATACTAGCCTTCTGGAATCTACCAATGATAAGAACTATCTATTACTCATAGAGAGTATGAGCCTTTTGTGCAGACTTGGAGTTGGTGAATGGACGCAATAATTTTTGTTGCAAGAAATGGTATAAGGGACCGAGCATTTAGAGGCATGATCGTCTCTTTTTAGCTTCCTAGTTGCTCAGGCCCTATGTACTGTTCTTGCTGAGGGCTTGGGATTCTGATATATGATTCATGATGTCCAGCTTGCTTTTTATCGTTAGAAAAGTTTCTTGTGAAGGTTAACGATTGTTAGGTGAGATTGAGAATGACCTTTCTATCAAAGATTCTGTGGGTCTTGGAGAATAGTCGCGATATCTTGTTCTGATTGTCAGCTTTCATTCTCTGTAAAAATCTGTTTAGCTTTTCCTTCTGCGGTGCATTATCCACTTTCCTTAAAGTTCTGGAAGGATTAGGAAATATAGATGCGTACTCGTGTGCATAGATACTAATGTTGGGTTCCTCTTAATTTTCCTTACACCAGTGACATTTGCTACACTTGGTGAGAAGACAACTGTGATGTCTCCAGAAGTATTTGTTAAAGCTGGGATACCATGTTGCCGGTAATAACTTGGCCCGTGATCTGTTCTTTGCATAATCTTGTTTTCTGCCCTTGTCTTAAACTTTAAACTAGAAGCTAAACTGTTAACTGCAGCCGTAGTAGTTACCCCTTTACCATGGAGGGTTTGGATGATTGTGTGGTGGCAACCATTTACTCTTTTGTGAAAAGAAGGGGTTTTCAGAAATTTTCATCTTTGTCCTTAAAAAATCTCTCCACAGTTTTGTTGGGGAAGGAGAATTATGTGCTGAGTTGTTGCTGGCACTCTCCCACAGGTGAATGATCTTTCGGTTTCTTACCAAAGTGGTTTCTTTTTTTGTATCAGGTTAGTGCAAAATCCTGGAGAGTTTGTTGTCACATTTCCAAGAGCATATCATTCGGGGTTTAGTCATGGTGAGAGAGAAACCTTCAGTTTCACCAGATTATTACAGTTGGATTTGATGAGGCTTCTCATAATATAACAAAAATGTTGGTTTAGGCTTCAACTGCGGCGAGGCATCTAACATTGCAACTCCAGAGTGGTTGACAATGGCCAAAGATGCTGCTATCCGGAGAGCTGCAATTAATTATCCTCCTATGGTTTCTCATTTCCAATTACTGTATGATTTTGCTCTTGCTTTATGTTCAAGGTACTTTCTTTCTTGATTTCCACATTTAATCATAATTTGCCGGTTTAAGGTATGGAATTATATCTCATGGACCTTTCTGGACACTTCATATCTGTCCTTGCAGAGTTCCAGCAAGCCTCACAACGAAACCACGGAGCTCTAGATTGAAGGATAAGAAAAAGAGCGAAGGAGAGAGATTGACTAAAGAGTTGTTTGTACAAAATGTGATCAAGAACAACAAATTGCTTCATTCTCTTGGAAGAGGATCTCTGGTGGTCCTCCTCCCACGGAGTTCCTCGGATATATCGGTTTGTTCTGACTTACGAGTTGGATCACAGTTGAGAACTAATCAGGAAAAAACCCTCCAAGTATTCAGGGATGATGTGAAACCTGAAGAACTAGGTTCCAGTTATGGCATGATTGGTTTCAATAATGATACGAAACTAGACAAGGGTACCGTTTCAGTTAAAGAAAAGTTTACGTCACTTTGCGAAAGGAACAGAAATTTCCCATCGTGGGGTAACAATACTCAAGGAACGCTTATAGATGCTAGACGGGAACGTGGTGATCGAGCTGAGGGTTTGTCGGATCAGAGGCTTTTTTCATGTGTTACATGTGGAATCTTGAGCTTTGATTGTGTAGCTATCGTCCAACCTAGGGAAGCAGCTGCTAGATATCTTATGTCTGCAGATTGTAGCTTCTTCAATGATTGGACAGTTGGTTCTGGATTAGCAAGTTCTGGTCAGGATACAAGTTCTCCTGTGATGAAACCCGTTGCACGTAAGTAATTAGTTATCCTTCCTCTTGTTAGCTTGGTTTTGCAATGGCTTTACAGTTGTTCTCTGTAGACATAAGCAACTGTTTCAACGTTTACTACCTTTGTTTCAACATGCAGAAGGCACTGGAAAGCGTGATGTAAATTACTTGTACGATGTTCCAGTTCAAACTGGTGATTGCCAGATGAAGACAGGCAATCAGAGAAATGGAACAGCTTCCAAGACGAATGAAGAGAAAGATAGTGGTGCTCTTGGCTTGTTGGCATCGACGTATGGAGATTCTGATTCTGAGGAAGACAATGATGATCCAGATGTTCCTCTCTCGGAAGGAGAAACAAATATTACAAACTGTTCACCACCAAAGAAGTATCTCCAAGATTGTGTTTCTCAGAAAATGGACTGCAATGAGGAAGCTGGGCTTAGACAATCTGATTTGAATTTTAGAACTGATCAAACATGTGATGGAACTGATGAGTTTAGGGCACAGAGACTTGCATGTAGAAGAAGCAATGGAGTAGAGGTTCATGCTACTTCAAGTTGTTCTACAGTTTCTTGCACCACTGAACAGAAAAGGTTAGGGTTAGGAGAGGGCACCACCTCGCTTTTGGACATGGATTTACCCTTTGTTCCGAGATCTAACGAGGACTCCTCTCGGTTGCACGTGTTCTGTCTCGAGCATGCTGCGGAAGTAGAACAGCAACTTCGACCAATTGGGGGAGTGCGTATAATGCTAATATGCCATCCAGGTAAAATAATATTTGATAATATACAGTATTCAACCAGGGTGCAAACTTGTTGATCGGGTTATCATTTCTTATGTGTTTTGTATATTACCGAAAACCATATACGCAAACACTTTGCTGCATTTGAAAAAATCTGATTTATGATGCCATTCAGCTTACGATTAGACTACAAAAGGGGAAATATTAGTCATTGAAAGGATTGTAATATCAAAAGCTTTGAAAGGGTTTTCCATCATGATTTCGAGATTGGATCATGGAGTTATACTTCTTTCTGAAGCTATTCTTCTTTCTGCGGTTCTTAACATCCTCTTATACTGGGTTTTTCTGATGATTATGGCTTTGCTTTCGGTCCATTGATCTTAAAGACATAAATATTTGCAGAGTATCCCACGATAGAGGCCGAAGCAAAGTTAGTTGCTGAAGAACTAGAAATTGATCACCAATGGAACGATGTTGAGTTCCGGAGTGTGACCCGAGAGGACGAGGGAAGAATTCAGTCAGCCCTGGATAACGAGGAAGCCAAGGCTGGGAACAGTGACTGGGCTGTAAAGCTGGGCATTAATCTCTTTTACAGTGCGGTCCTAAGTCGCTCTCCGCTGTACAGTAAGCAAATGCCCTACAACTCGGTCATATATAGCGCCTTTGGCCGCAGCTCTCCTGCCAGCTCACCATCGAAACCCGAGTTTCCTGGCAGGAGGTCTTCCAGGCAGAAGAAATTTGTTGTCGGAAAATGGTGTGGTAAAGTTTGGATGTCGCATCAGGTATGGAAATTGTACCTTTCAGATATTACAAGTTCCGGTTCTTATCAGTTTGTTTTGGTCATAACTAAAAATGTTCGAGGAAATTTCATCTCAAGTTGAGATAGATGGCTTGGATTCAGTTTTTGCACAATATGGTTGATCTATTCTCTTTCTTCTAATGATGAATTAGGTGCATCCCTTTTTAGTCCAGCAGGACTCGGAGGACGAAGAACTTGACAGAAACTTCCACTCTCGAGCTGTTATGGATGAAGGTGTTACTGAAAGGAAACCGTTTAGCATTCTCAGAAATGTAACAACAATGGTGGCAAGAAAGTATTGCAGGAAAAGAAAGATGAGAGCAAAGCCCATGTCACGCAAAAAGCTTACATCCTTTAGGACAGAATGTGGAGTTTCAGACGATACATCAGAGGATCATCCTTATAAACAGCAATGGAGGGCTTCTGGGAATGAGGAAGATTCTTATTTCGAGACAGGAAACACAGTTTCGGGTGATCTGTCAGATCAGATGTCTGATCAGCGGCTCGGGAGGAGGGGTACTAAATTTCAGGATGAAGAGGATGAGAGGTCTGATGACATGTCAGAGGATAAATATCCTAACCTTAAGCGCAAGGGAATTCTCCGACATAAAGGAGTTCACGAATTTGAGTCAGAGGACGAAGTTTCAGACCGTTCCCTAGCGGAAGAATATACAGCAAGGGACTTTGCACCTTCAGACAACTCAATGGAGAATGGGTTTCAACCAAATAAGCAGTCGAGGCTTCTTGAGATGGACAGAGAAGCTTCTGATGATGATTCAGCAGATGATGATGATGATAATATATACAGGCAGCAGAGGGAGATTCCTAGGAGCAAACGGACTAGAATATTTAAGAACGTGTTTTCTTATGATTCTGAAGAGAATGGTTCTTATCGGCATAGGAGCAGAATGCCCAGAAGAACAAGGAAAGCCAGTCGAATTGGTCGTAAAGAAGAGTTTTCCTACGAATCAGCAGAAGACAATACAGATGATGAGAACCGCAGGGTTATGAAACACAGGAAAGTGAAAAACATCGAGGAAAAGGAAGATGAGAGATGCAGTGATTCTGTGGAGGAACAAGACTTCTGCAGTAGAAGAAAGAGGACTGCAACACGAAAAGCAAAGCCTGAGATACTTCAGAGTCTGAAAGGAACAAAAGGGCAACCGGCCTCTAGAAAGAAGAAGAAGAAACAAGAGGGAATTCGTGTTTTGAACGTCAAGCAAGAGAAAGACAATGTACCGTTGGATTCATATACAGAGGGCCCTAGCACTCGGCTTAGGGTTAGAAACCAGAAACCCTCAAGAGTATCAGAGACAAAATCCAAGAAACCCGGCAAGAAAGAAAGGAATGCCTCCTCCTTCTCGAGAGTAGCAAATGAAGAAGATGATGATGATGCAGAAGAAGAAGAAGAAGATGATGAGGAAGAAGGAAGCTCGGTATACCGATGCAACATGGAGGGTTGCACGATGAGTTTCAGCACGAAGCAACAACTGGCGCTGCACAAAAGGAACATATGCCCGGTCAAAGGCTGTGGAAAGAAGTTCTTCTCGCACAAGTATTTGGTTCAGCACAAGCGTGTTCATCTGGATGACCGTCCTCTGAAATGTCCATGGAAGGGCTGCAAGATGACGTTCAAATGGGCATGGGCTCGGACCGAGCACATTAGGGTTCACACGGGCGAGAGGCCTTACGTTTGCGCTGAACCAGGATGTGGCCAGACATTCAGGTTCGTCTCAGACTTCAGCAGACACAAACGGAAGACGGGTCACTCGGTTAAGAAAACGAAAAGGTGATTTAGTTTTAACACCGATGAAATCCGGTGAGAGAGATTAATCCATTGATCGATTAGGGGGAGATTGGATTTAAGGGGTTAGAGGGGGTTTAATTAGAGACTTTGGATCATGGGGATGTCATTGATTCGGATCTTTAACTGTGTATGTCTCTCGGGTTCTCTTCTTTGGAGGCACATTCTGTTCAAAAGAGAGCCATTGTTGTTGTTGAACATTTCAAGATGGATTCTCCTTTGTCTTGTCTTGATCTCTGTTATGTTTCATTGTCTTGTTTTAGTTGGCAGTTGGAAGTGTAAACAAATTTGGAGCAGGAAAATTTTAGCTTTTTGCTTCTCCCCTGTTCTTTTGCTATTACCATCATCTTAGCATGTGTACATGATTTGCTCCACCTTTTGCAGCTCTGTGTTAGATTTGGAGTTCACTTTCCTGAAACTGAGTTTGAACAGTCCTAAAAGTGTTTCCATGTTCAGCTGGTTCTGTTTTTTACAGTCTCTTGGACTGTAGTATCAGCCAGTTGTTAAGCTGTTCTGAAGAAAGTGAGAAGCCAGGGGAAGTGATGTGTGGATATATATGCATATTATACAACACCATGGCTACAAAACGGCAATGGCGATATCCAGTTCCAGATCAAGTTTCTTATTAAGAACCGCAAGAAGAAGGCACGCTCCTCTGTCCGTATTGGGCGAAAAGAAAGAGAGGAAAAAGCTCAACAAGTAGCAGAGGAAGAGAAGCTATACGACAACAACATACGATGAACAGATTCGCTGGCTGTTCTGTTTCCTTCTCGTCGGCTCTGGGAAGTATCAGAGAGTTAAAGGAAGCATAGCCATTTCTTCTGCACAAAAACAAAACGAAACAGATGGTGAGTACCCTTTTATCAGCTCTTTTTCCTTGTGGGAGAGGAGAAAGGAAGAACCTTGGATCTGGAGCTGTGGGAATCATGGTGATGGGCAGGCAGAGGGTCTTCATCTCTGTGAGGTGAAACCAGATCAGGACCTGCAATGGAGGTTTTCTTGGTCTTCTTCTCGTCACGTGCCTTGTTGAAGATGACTGTGAAGCCCTCCGCCGAGGCCGGGTTGCTCACGTCCCATTCCCCAAACTTGGGCAATGGCCTTCCTCTGTCCTCCTGCTACACAAAACACAATCACCCCACATTAAACCCCTCTGACTCAAAAACTCCATCCTGTAATTCTGATCGAAGGAAGGGGGAGAACTGGGGGGTTACTCTTACCGTCGCCATGGATGGGAAAAAGGCAAGAGCTTTTCCACTGCAGATAACGACACAAAAAAGTCTGAAGACAGAGAGAGAGAGAGAGAGAGAGAGAGAGAGAGAGAGAGAGAGAGGGATTAACGGAGGAGAAGAAGAAGGGAATATATAAAGGAAGAGAAAGAAGAGGCAAACACGTCGTCGTTGACAACAGAAGCCTTGTTCCTGCGTACTTCCCTCGAGGAAAAGTCCAGCATCTGCATTTCCTCCTCCCTTCTTCTCGACCGCGCGTCTTTCGTATATATATATATTATATTATACAGATTGGAAATATATTTTCACTTTGTTGTGAATAATACGTCGTTTTGTACGCATATGAATTATAAAAAAAAATGACAAATGTTGTATTCTTTTTTAAATAAAAAAATACGACATTATATTAACCCATGTAAGTAGAGAATTGGCAAAAGCTGTTTCGACCGTAAAGTACCATTTTTTTTTGGAGACAATTTCAAAGCGTTCAAATTTGTCCGACGGGGAAACAGCGACCCAAGTCAAATACAAGCAGCTTTGATTCTCTGAATATATATATATATATATATATATGCCCCCAAAAGCTAACCATGCATTATACACTTTTTCCCTTTAATATTTTTCTTCTTCTTCCAAAGACACGTGCATGCATGCATCTCTTTGTATAATCCATATAACTTAGGGATGTGTTACCACTTAGCAGCAACAACATAACGTTTTCTATGATTGTAATCCATGCGATCCCCGTCGTCGGTCCAAATCGATAGTGCATGTCTATAAATAGATGGTTCCCGTCGACGTTTGTTCACAATTTTGAGCCAATAGATTAGAATAATGCGCAATTATAGTAACGCAAAACTCAGCGTCGTGATAATTAATTCCTACCAAACCAAGGGCATGCAAAACGTCTAACTAGGCATCGAGTAATGTGTTATATGTTGAATATGAAAGTAATGTATTTTTGAAGCTGTTGGATGTATTTGTTTTGAATTCTTTGTTTTTTTAATGGATTGATTTCCCGTGTCCACAAATATCGAAATCATATAATAATAAAAAAAATACCCCATACATTCTAATTGGATGCATCGTGTCACCGTGAATAAAAACCTTACAACGAGATGTAAGTGATAAACCTCCGGTCCATTTGACTTACACTATGAGATTTGTAGAGAAATGCTAATGGCCTGCATGTTTTCTTAAGGGTTATTTTTTTCTTCTTATATTATAAAACCTTCTATTTTTATTTTGGTTCTGGTTTTGGTTTTTATTCAATCTAAAAATTGATGGGTAGACGTAGACCTATATGATTTTGTATATAACGATTTTGATCACAGCAACGGAAAAAAATATAAGAAGGTATAGCTAAATAATGGAATCTACCATAAAGTTGTCACCAATCACTAAAAGGGCTTCACTAAATACTTGTAACATAAAAGGAATGAATTGAGGCCATAATACTATATGTATGTATGTATGTATATATATATATATATATTGAGTGGACGCGGTGTATTTCTGCGCTTGACAACCAACACAATGTGCTATATTAAATAACGCAGACAAATTTTACGTGGGCACGCATTTAATGCGTACAACTTATATAGGTCATGGCCTATGGTCAATTAGTGAGATGGATGAAACCCATACATATAACATGTGGATATTTTAAAAATATTGGGCAATCAATATACACATTATATTCTTGAACCCTAACGCATAAAAGAAACATTTTTTTTTATCATTATGATTGTATGTAATGTATCCTATAGAGAAACCAATGCACAATTAGCATGGTACAAGGAGCGTTAAAATTTGAAATTAAATTAGTGAGCCAATCTCGTATCTTCGAAAATGGAGCCAAAACAAAAAAAAAAAACTGCGAATGGGGCCCTGTTTTAAATGCAATTTACACTCCACACTTAACATTTTTCTCGAGCATAAAATAAAATTATATAATTTCCATTTAATTTTTCAACGGGTGCGGCCCCTTAATTACTTAAAACTATATCAATATGAGCAAGACAGAAATTGTTATTGAATTCACAAAAAGAAGAAAAAAAATACAGCATAAAAGAGGCGGGCGAATTATATGTGATATTGGTTTGATGAAAATTCGGATACATGTAATTTATGAAGGAAATAAAACAGTATTTATACTACGCATGTGTATAATTATCTGGATCTATGCGAATAATAAGTATTATATTTGAAAAAAAAAACCGAATATTTGGTCTGTATAATATGTGCGTGTGCATACATACGTGCGTACGTACATACAATGTTTGTCTACGTGTATGTGTGTATATATATATATATATGGGATGGACAATGTGAGATGTGCCACGGTGCATGAAATTAGGGAGGTAGTTGACAGATTTTATGGCACAACTAATATCCTGCCGACCCTATTAATCACCTTATCTGCCTTTCCCACTTTTACCCCCTTCTCTTAATTATCCCTTTTTTCCTCGTATTTAATTATTTATTTTATTTATATATATATACCAATGTCTAAAACTTATATATATATATATATATGGTAAATCTAAGATTTTGGAGTGATTGGATATAGAACCCTAAGATATAAACTCTTTGTAGAATTTGGCCCCCGTACATCTCAAGGCATTGAACTAATTCTTGTTGACACACGGATTATACTTAATTGTATTTAATTATAAATAGTGATTTCACGTCAAAGATATGAGCCTGAAAATAGCTGAAATTGTGGGGGTTTATTTTTTATTTTTTTATTCTTATGTTAAAAAGAGATTCATGGCACATGTGTGACAAATTTTTTGTTAAATAAAATAAATAAATGATACAAAAAGATGTGAAAGAGATTAGGATTTCTACTTATATGCACGCTGCCCAAATTTCAGTCTTCTCAAGGGATCGTGGTCGATGCCTCGTTATAGTTATTAGCTAAATCAAAGACATTTTTCTACAAGTGGACTATCATTTATCAACGACCGGTAATTTTGGTTAGACGACAAATCCTTTATTAATATACTAGTGTTTCCATCTATGTATATATATACACCACGTGTAAGATATATAGTATATATAGACATATAAATAATATATAAGACAATATTTATCTATTTATTTTGCAAGAACCATAAAAATACTTAGTACTAGTAATTTATAAAAGTTTTTTTTGTGCGAAAAACAAATTATGATATCGTCCTCCAAGAATCTTAATATTAAAATTTGCTTGCATGATTTAAATTAATTAATTAATTAATTGCGCCCATTTTTTAAATTTTTAAATTTTTTAATTTTTCATCGGCTATACATATACACACAGTTCCACATAGACTCTTCACCTGCAAGCTAATTCAAATCACAAGCTCCTCAACAATGGCGTCTTATTCTTCTTCATCTTCCGTCGCCTTCTCCATAATCATCCTCCTCATCTCCGCCGCCTCGGCCGCCGACAATCACCGTCCCTTTAACAGAATCTACGCCTTCGGCGACTCATTCACCGACACTGGAAACTCACGCGCCGGAGAAGGTCCAGCCGGATTCGGACACCTGTCGAGCTATCCGTACGGAATGACCTTCTTCGGACATCCTACGAACCGTTACTCCGACGGCCGTCTCGTCATCGACTTCGTCGCTCACTCCCTGAACTTACCGTTCCTTCCGCCGTACCTCAGCCTCAGATCCACCGACGGTAACGGAACCGCTACGGATGCTAACGGCGTTAACTTCGCCGTATCCGGTGCGACGGCGATAAAACACGCGTTCTTCGTGAAGAACAATCTGAGCCTGGACATGACTCCCGAGTCGATCGAGACGCAGCTCGGTTGGTTCGAGAGCTACTTGGAGACACTCGGCGTGGATCAGAGGGTTTCGGTGCTCGAGGATTCGTTGTTTTGGATCGGAGAAATTGGCGTGAATGATTATGCCTACACCGTCGGATCTTCCATGTCTGAGGACACCATTAGAACACTTGGAATTGCTTCCTTCACGAATTTTTTGGAGGTACGTTTTTTTTTTTGTTCTTGGGAAACATCTTGTTACGTCTCATCTTTCCTTTTACTTTCCCTGATTCTCATGCCGAGGTTGACCCTCGGTATAATTATCCGGTTCGGTTTGGTTAAGCATGGTTATAATGTAATTATATTACAGGCTTTGCTGAAGAAAGGTGTGAAGTATATGTTGGTACAAGGCCATCCCGCCACGGGATGCTTAACGTTGACCTTGTCACTGGCCGCGGAAGACGATCGGGACAGCCTAGGCTGTGTTAGAAGCGTCAATAACCAAAGTTACACCCACAATCTGGTTCTCCAATCCAAATTACGACAACTCAGGTCGGTTTTCCCCCGGTTTACTCCCCCCGGTCGAATCACGTGCTCTGCTTCGTCTCATCCGGCTACTCTTCCTTCCGCTCTTCTCTTCGATTGCGACGGCGTGCTTGTCGATACCGAGAAGGACGGTCACAGGATATCCTTCAACGACACTTTCACTGAGGTTTTTCTTTCTTCTCAATTTTTTCCTCTCCGGGTTGATGTTACATTAAGATTTTGGTGCATTGATGATTGGAACAGAAATCTGAGGTTTGGTTGATGTGGAATTTTGCAGAGAGGTTTGGGTGTTACGTGGGATGTCGAATTGTACGGCGAGTTGCTGAAAATCGGCGGTGGGAAAGAAAGGTAGTTGTTGTTTGATAAGTTCACCATTTGAGCATTCATCTTGCTTCATTTGCGCTCACAACTCACAATTTGAGTAGAAAAGGACCGGAAATTCTCAGTTGTAACTAGGTTTGAGCACTGGTTTTGTTGAAGTGGTGATGTCTTTGGCTTTCTGTAAGGATGACGGCGTATTTTAACAAGGTGGGTTGGCCAGAGAAAGCTCCAAAGGACGAAGCGGAGAGGAAGGAATTCATAGCTGGTCTTCACAAGCAAAAGACCTACAATTCCCGGAAGCCACGATAGTGTACGCAGATTACTGGAACGCGTACAGAGCGGTGGTACGGAACCCGGAGAAGTACGGGATCAGGGAGAGATTCAAGGCGTGCTGCGGGACGGGCGAGCCGTACAACTTCGAGGTGTTCATGACGTGCGGTTCACCGTTCGCCACAGCCTGCGAGGACCCCGACCGCTACATCAACTGGGACGGAGTTCACTTGACCGAGGCCATGTACGAGGTCTTGGCCGATATGTTCGTCAACGGCACCTTCACTCGCCCTCCCTTCGGTTACTTGCTCAAGAAGAAGCTCAACCTTTGATCCAATCAACCTATGCTTACATATAATTTGATTTCTCATTATAATGATTTTGGAATCTCGGGTTGTTGTTATGGTTTCGAGCGGAGATAGCATGAGACAGTAAGAGGATAGAGTTTCTTGAGGTTTTATTGGGAGAATTAAATAATATTTGATAGGTTTCTATGAAAGAGGAAAGGTAAAATAGTTTTTTCTAATGGTTTTTAAACCCATTGGATGTAATAATACAAAATTAAAGTCGATTTTGTGGTGAATTACTGAATGCGGATTCGAAGGTTAATGCTTTTAATAAGGTTATTAAAAAATAAGTATTTCTGAAATTTTATTTTTTCAAGATAGATGTTGATACGCCTTTCTAAATGCAAATTATATAGATGGTGTTAACATTGGGGTTTTTTTAGTCTGTATACATAGTTAGGGGTTCTGTATAAGAGTCATCAAACATTTGGGGTTTTAATGTAATTTTCAAAACATGAAAATCATATCAAATAAATGGGCCTCTATCAGACTAGTTTTGCAAGGCAGAATAAGCCCAAACCGTGAGGGGGAATGTGCTTGTTTGGCTGAGGTGAAATCCCCGTCCCACGGTGGAATTACACATTAAAGAGAAAAAAAGGAGAACATGCTAATTTGATCCGGCGATTTTCCCTGTAAAATCGATAATTTTCCCGAGAAAAATCCCCGACATAGCCGTCTGATCGTCGGCAAAGCAAGGATAAATTAGAAACATGGGAAGTCTGAAGGGGGCATTTTCGGCGATTTTTCTGCTGTTATCCCTTCTTCTTCATCAATCACTCTCCGAGGTTTTTGTTCACGTTCTCCTGTCTCGCCCAAATTCCTGATTCAAGGGTCCTTTTTTTTGTGGGTGGTTAATTCATATTCTATGATCTAATCATGTAATTCTGGGCTGTTTCCCTTTTCTCTCTAGGAGTTCGGAAGATCTGCATCTACTAGGTAACTCTCCTGCTAGTCTGCTGGAATTTCTCGTACAAGTGTAGTTCAAGTGTTTTGCAATTCCTCTTAGTTTTGACGATGAGAACAAATATGTTCAGCTGAAGATATGGTGATTTCATAGTGTGTGTGTGTTTTATTTAGATGAATTTAGTTGCTTGCAAGGTTGTTCTGCTGAAGTAGCGTATGATTGAATACTGTCAAAGTTGTTTTTGCTTATATAAATTGCTTCTCCATGGACATTAGATCAGTCAAGCAAGACCAGGATCATGTCCACGAAGTACATTGTTCACGGGAAAGAAGTCGAACAGCTTGGCAGATCGTAGAAGATGTAAGTAGTTAAAAGTAATGCTATTTATCAGGTGTCAGAGGGATTTTTGTTTGGATTTTGGTTGATTTAGGAAGCGGGTTTTGATGTTTCTGGTTTTATTTTCTGCAGTATCTGATGCCATTTGTGGAACGAGAGAGATATCAACTTCCAAGATCTTGTAGGCTCCATCCGGATAACGATTTGTACAGAGATCAGGAACAGCATAAGGTTCATGTGGATGTAAATGAATGGAAATGTGGTTACTGCAAAAAGAGCTTCCGTGCTGAGAATTATCTTGACCAACACTTCGACAACAGGCATTACAATCTTCTGAATACAGTAAGTACTGTCAACTGATATTTTCTCTGTTTTCATTACAAGTTTAGGATTCTCTTCTTTTGGTGTATCTTGTTAAGTGGATTTTCCTACAATGGTATTTGAAAGCCGTGAACCATCATATTCTGCCGTCTCAGTGTTTGTTGCTAGATTCGATATTCTTTTCTCCTGTATATTGACCTGGTACGTATTGGGGAACTGGGTTTTGGGTAAATGTAATCGAGTGAAAGAATAATCTATTCTTGGAGATGTTATACGTGGATCATTATAACATGTCCTATAGTAGATCGTAAAACAAGTCTGTTCAAAGTGCTTGCAAAACCATTATAACATTTTTCCTATTCGTATTTTTCTTTTTCAAGTTAAAATGATTTGATTTCAGTCCTGTATGTTATATAAAGTTACTTTCTGCATTCGGTCGACTGTTTTTTCCCAACCAGATTGTGCTAATATCAGTACTTACTTGAATGCATTCAGACACAATCAAAGTGCTTAGCTGATATATGTGGTGCATTGCATTGCGATTTCGTACTGAGCTCCAAGAAATCGAAGAGCAAGTGCAACCCTGCAGCTGTTGCAAAAAACCGGCACCTCTGTGAGGTTGCTTTCCGGCTTCTCTTTCAATTTTTTGTTCATTGTTCTTTTTCATTTATTTCGTGATTTATCATTCTGTTTCCTGTAGAGCCTTGCCAATAGCTGTTTCCCAGTGAATCAGGGTCCCTCATCTAGCCGTCTTCATGGTATATGCTTCTTCGCTCAGCATGAATTTAGGCTTTTGATTTTACCTTTGCTTGTTGAAACTAGAAGATTCTCAACAGAGTTTCCTGAAATGTGCTCTCTTTTTCCTCTCCGGCTTTGATATTATATGGCTGAAGAACACTTTCTGCGCCAATTTTGTGATGCCCATACCTGCACCGGAAGAAATAAACCGTTCCCTAGAGGCGGCAAGGTAAGATACTTAACAGTTGCTGTCACTTGTTCATGCCAAAAGAGGTTTTATTGAGTTCATGCCAGTTGGCTATGCCTTGTAAACCTGTCCAAATCCCTGCTTGGGTTGTCGTGCGTCTTTTAGATTGATATATCTACTTTCTTTGTGTAAGCAGATGCAGTGTTAGAAACCAGATTAGGACGAATTTATGTTCATTTTGCTTTTGTGTATATCGAACTTCAAATTCTTGCAGAAGCAATCAGGGGTCTTCTACCTGGCCATTTCGATATTGACCATTATGCTACTGCCCGTGTTTTATCTTCTGGTCTTTTTGCACCAAAGGTCTGTATGATGTAAAACCGATATCTTTTCTTTCCCTCATTGGATTGTCATTATTATAGAGGTTTTTTTTATATCGTTTTTCCTACGGTTCTCTGCAGAGAAATGAGGAGCGGAACTCAAGAGCTACGTCGGATTAAGAAACTTGGACAAAAAACAAAGCCCTCGTGAGACGGTAACCATCTCAAGTGGTTTTACGAATTGAACTGGTAGTTTTTCAAGATTTAGAAGTGGTTGAATCTTGTATAAAGAACTTAGAACAACTTCTTTGGTTGTGCTATGCAATGCAGGCAGTGGCAATAGAATTTCGGCAGTGGGCTCACTGTGGACACATGGAGATAACAGTCATGTAATGTACCGGATTGTTGTAAAGTTCTACGCAGGTAGAGGGGCTGAGGAAAGGATTGGTACTCAACATGAACTCCCCAGCTGTTTTATGAGAAGAAAGGATGTAAAATACCAACCTTTTTCCAGTGGGATGGATCACAAACTGTTAAGATTACTTCTACTCCTTAGACATTTCATCATTTGGTGTTCATTCTGAATCGGATCCTTGTAAAATTCTCAAGAGTTACTGTCACTAGAAGGAGCTATAAAGGGCATGCTTTGTATTTTACTATTTTATCTATTATGCTTTTTTAAAATTTCTCATAAAGAATTAACCTTTTTTCTCGATGTTCTTAGTATTTGCTCATGCCCATCATGCATGGACATATATATGCACACATACACATGCCTTTCAAGTTGTATAGAACTATAGATGCGGCTATCGTTTAGGTTACAGGTTACTTCGAACGCATCCGACAACGAAATCGCTGTCGGAACTCCCCCTTTGCTGTCCGACCGCCTCCGCCGCCGTGAGGGCGAGTGGCGTTTCCGGCGATGGCATTCCTCCCTCACAGCCACAAGCCGACGCCACCCGTGGCCAGACAATGGGCCGGATCTTTTATGGGCCGGGCTTGAGGATATAATGGGCGGGATCTTGAGTGGTCTAAACCCGACCCGGAAATGGTCTGAGGAGGATTGCTCTTCACGATTCCCGCTCTTTCGTCCCACTTCGCGGCGCCGAAAAAAAGGAAAATAATTTCACCTTCGGTGTCCTAAATCTCCGATGGAAGACAAAATCCATCTCTGAAACATCTCATCGATCGATAGATATGTTCGGGAGGTTCAGACCACCGCCGTCGTCGCCGGACTGCCTGGAGAGATCTCCGGCGAAGATCATCAAAGACGATCCTCTCTCCGTCTACGGTACCTCTCACTCCCTCTCGCGGAATTTTGAGTTCTCGATCCGATGGACGAAATCCCCTAAACTCGAAAACTCTGCACCCGATTTGTAGTTCGATTTATTGGAATTTGTCGAATTTAGGTTTTGTATATGTATCTTCCTTCAAATTATTGAAGCGAAAGTCTAAAAAAGCTGAAGGTCGATTATATGTGCAGATCTGATTTTCTAGATCCACAAAGCTTCCGTCGGTTTTTGTGAAAATTTTCTGCCCATACTCCTTGTAGACTGAATATTGGATTCGAACTTATTCGTTGTATAGAAGAGATTCTGGGTTCTAGAAAAAAGATGAACTGGGTTTGAGCTTGTCTGCATTGATGGTGAAGTAGAGATTGAGCATAGCTATGAATGATCCAATTCAGTTCGATTCACTTGTTTTAAAGGGCATGAGTTCGAACATTTGTTCACTTCAACTTGTTTTTTTCACAAACACGAGCTGTATTTCCACGGACATTTAGGGAAATCACCAGGAAAATTGCAGTTAAAGTCATGTGAAACAGTTCAGAAACATGTGGAGACACAACTGAATTGTGTGCGTCGTGTGTTGTAGAGTCGACACTGTTGAAGCTTAAACAAGGCTCAAGACTCAACATTGGCCCTTGCCCGGAAACTTCATATGAGACAGAGGCTGAAAATGCGCCATCCCCTGATTCTGCTGAACGGGCTGACCCCTCAACCTCCTCGGACACACGGCATAGTCATGTAACCCTACTCCATGTTCACGAAACAATGGTTATAGATTCGGGTTCAGATGGGCAGGAATCTGGGGAAAGCTCGAAACAGCCAAAGAACAAGAACCCATCAGTGCTTGGCATGTTTTGCAGGTACAATGATCTGATTCGTGCGCGAAGCATGTCCCGGGAGGAGGATACAATGACCGAGAATGCATTGTGTTCGAGGGTTTCTGCCGATGTCTGAGCAGACCAGAACAAAGAGATGTATGTATGTATCCTTAAATCAGCCAAAAGTAGATGTGCAGAACTGCCTAAGGCCATGCTTGATTTCGAATATGCCAGGTTATTGTGTAATTTATGTGGCTCTGTTTTTCTTTCATTCGATTCATCACACCATTGCATCGGATTTGACATTTTTGATTGGGGAGATGATCAAAGAGTGGAATCAAGCAACATAGGAGAGTTTTGATAATTGAAATCAGACAAAAGATTGCATAAACAGCTTTGTGTCCAATTGGACGATAAAGTAGTTTCCTCTCAGGGTTCATTCCCTAAGCCATGAAGCTTGAGCTTGTTCCCACTCGCACAGTTCACCTTGTTTGAACCACAGAGCTGCATGTCAAAAACCAAATTCAAAAAATTGTCAGCAAATGCCAAATTGATTGTTAAATTTAGAATCATTTTATCAATGCTCAATATCATTGGAACTGAAAAGATAGTGGGAACAGACATATTTGGTCAAAGACTTGGTCAACGACGCAAGGAACAAGATTGAGTTTTTCATGATGATAAATTGAAACCCAGTAATCTTTTCTGAATTTTGAAAACCAAACACGATCTGAATGATCCAGCACATTCCAAACTGATCATATTCACCAAAAACCTTTAACCCCAAATCTCACCGATTTCTCGCTTGGCGTCTTGAGGGCTATCACTACCATGGACAATGTTCCTGCAAAGAGAATGCGACCTCGAACCGTCCACGGCATCACAGTCCATTTCCAACCCTTGAGTTTGAGCAGCAAGATCTCCTCTAATGGTGCCTGGTTCAGCTTGAAGATGACTGGTTCTACCTTTCAGCTTACACCCTGAAGCAACAACACCAACGCCTTCCCAGGCCTTTTTTTGCAAATATAGACATCACCGGCAACAAGAGTTACCTTCCAGCAAATTTCAAATGCATGAAAATGTCAAAAAGAAGAAGAAAAAGATTTTACCATACACACAACAGGGCCTGAAGTGATAAACTGAATCAGTTTAGGGAAGTATGGCTTGGCCTTTAGATCTCTATAATGCTCCTGGCAATTGAAAAAGGGTAGGACTTTATATATTTCAAACCAAACCCATGTACTTACTCAAGATCATGTAATGAAGCAAGCTAATGCTGGTCAGCATGTAAGTGGACATGATCCTAATTAGACATGGATGAAACCTTAGACACTTCCGGACCTCGGCCAATTCTCTCGGACACTGTATCAGCTTCAGACCAGTGATCTTGAACCCTTTCCTCTCGAACCTCGAGATGACTTCTCCAACCTAAGACACCGAAAGAAACGTGTGTATATCAATTAAATGCATTGTTCCATATATAGAGCTCTCCCCCTCCTCATCAAACGGAGTATACTGATTAAAAAGAAACAAGAAGGGAGAAACTGAGACATGGGAACTTACAAGGCCTCGTTGTACGCCATCGGGTTTCACCATAATGTAAGTCTGCTCCTGATGAATCCAAAACAAAACTTCAAGGTAACGATCAAAAGCTCGAGAAATGGCAGAAAAGGTTGCGGGAAATAATGCAGAATCTTGAGACGATTTCATCAGAAAAGTGTATGAGAGAGGATATAACCATTGAAGCGACGAAAGTGGGGAAGAAAGCCAACGGCGGGAGGAAGAGCAAGTGACGGCGTAATCGCTTGTCCATGGCAAGCAAGGGGGAGTGGAATATTGACGTGCAGGATCACCCCCAAGGGTAAAACCGTCTTTTCCACTCGTTCGGATCATAAAAAACAAAATGAAGAAAACGCGCGTGGTTGATATTTGATAATGTGCTCTGAACCAACGACTACTTTAATATAAAAAAATAATTTTAAAAATATTTCAAAAAAATATATTTATATTGCCAGATTCAAAATATATGAATATTTAAATTTTCCGGATCGGAACGGATCAGATAGAATCGAATCTTTAGAATAATTTACTCAACTCTAACTGTGACTAAAAAATTATCATTAATAATTATTCATAATTATATTGAAATAATGTATTAGAATATCGCACGTTTAGATAATGGTTATTTTAGTTACTTAAAATAAAGTATATGATTTCGCAAGACGACGAGGTCGTCGTACAAAGGCTTTACAAATTATAAAGAAAAGTAATTTTACATTTTTTTTCATGACCTAAAAAGTGAAATTAAAACCACAATTAGTGTTAACCATTTCGGTTATTAATCGAATAACCGAACCGAACCGAACCGAATCGAATAAGACATAATCGTACTCGAATCGAGTCCGACATCAAAACCGAACGGTTATGATTTTTTTAAACCCGAAAAAATTGAAACCGAACCGAACCGAATCGAATAAAAAAATAACCGAAAAAACCGACGATTTCTTTGAAAAAAATGTGTTTTTTAGCAAAACCGAACCGAACCGAACTGAACCGGAATTTATGTAAAAACTGAATGGTTATAGTTTTTCTATAACCGAAATAACCGAACCCGAATATAACCGAACTAAACCCAAATTTAATCGAACCGAACCCGAACTGAAACCCGAAATGGCCACCCTTAACCACAAGGATTCGAAATTCTAAATATTCGTTAGATCAGTGCATGAGCTTTCTCAATGATCTGCCTACGCCATTGATCAAATCTCAGCCATCCATTTTCTCCAGCAAGATCTCGTAACGGTTGAGATTAGCGGAGAGAGTCCATCTATAAGTGTGTAGATTCGGACTCGTGGTAAAACATGCACTTAACCGCTATTATGGGCTTTTTTCCCCATAACCCAATAGCCCATTACAAAACATTGACCCATTTATAGAAGCCTGCATGAAATTTCGAGGTCCAATAGTCATTACGTAGCCCGTTATTGATATAACTTTCTTGATGGAGATTAATGTATGATTGTTTTTATTTTGTATAATGCATGTTTATTTGCTGTTTGTGCGTGTTGTATGTGAGAATAAACTATATAAGCGGCCGATTAGAATCTATTTTTTTATACAATTATAGAATCAAATCTTAGTTGTGATTACTAGCTCTACTGGTTAACACGTTATCAACTTTTGATAAAAACATCAAAAGTCATTGAAATGAAAAATATTTGTAGAGAAACTTAAGAACAAAAGTTACAGAATGGAGAGGAAAGAGAAGAAACGTTTTCTGTTGTTCATTGATCCAAAAATACCTAATGTTCTTTAAATACAATAGAAGAAACACACTAATAAACCCTACCAAACTAAACCAAAATAAACCAAACCAAACCAAACCATTCTAATACACGTTTTGCACTAATTTCTTTTTTTTTTCAATTTCGAGATTCTATGATTGTGATATATATATGATTTCTATAATATTATGGTTTTCTCGCTATAACAAATTCTTTTTTTTAGTAATTGGTAACCCAAGAGAAGAAAATGAAACAAACATGCCCATATATGAATGTAACAGTTACAACTTACAAGGAATAGCAAATATTGTAATCGGTATTTTTTTCAAAACAGAAAATAATAACTAATTCTAAAAAAAATAATTACGACAGAGAGGGCCGACGGACCAGGCGTTGGTGCGGGAGGTGGAATGTACCAGCTTTGAATGCGAACCACTGGACACACCTATGTCCCACGTCACATGCAATGCAACCGCCCAATTCATCTCTCTTTTTTTTTTTTTTTCAACCACAACATATATGATATACATACATATGTATATATAACGTGTGGGGCCAATTGCAAAAATACCCTTAAATGATACATGAGACTTCAAATGATACCCTTCATAAAAAAAAAAGAGACAACATCAAATATAACCTTATAAATGTAGTTTCTCTATAATACCCTTTATTAATTTATATAATATAATAAAATAAAAATAATTTCTTTTATATTTCTCTCTCCTCTCTCCACCTCTCTCTCTCTCTCTTCCGCTCTCTCTCTCCTTTCTTCCGTTTTTTCGCGTCTGTATTACGCTCTCTCTCTCTCTTCGAGCTCCTCCTCTACAGTGTGAATTCTCACCAAATTTGTTGAGAGAAACAAGCGAAATCTCCAATAATCTCATCCAATAAGCATAGATCTCATGTATAGGTAAGTTTTCTTCTTTAAATTCCGTTATATACTTTTGGCATTTAGGGTTTTTTTTTATGAAAAGGTTTTATTGTTTTCATGTTTATATTCGACCCATATGGTATAAATGAGTAAAATGGGACATATATATCAATAGCATATCGTATTTTGTAGACTTAATTGAGTTGAATCAATATTATCATGATTCACATTAGTCAAATTGGTCACATTAATTAAACTATGTCAAACTGGTCAAACTCTTCGAAATAATCAGAATCGACAAACTTGTCTAACCGGTCATATTGACGAAACTGGTCATACTCGGCAAACTGATCATACTCGTCAAACTGATCATCATATATCTCACATTTTGTGTTTATTTTATACAGTCATAATGGATGCAAGTGATGAAAGAATGACGATTATTTATTACAAGTCTGGTGGCAAGTGGACATTGAATTCGAGTGGGGAATATGAAAGGGATGGAAAAGTTAAAGATGCCAAAGGAGTGATATTCCTTTTTCCTCCGACTGATTTGACATACAAACTTCTTGTTGAAGAGTTATATTCTGAGCTGGACATAGATAAAGATAAAACAACTATCAAGCTAAGTCATGCAATTGCATCAGCACATATGATCGGAAAAGGCGATATGATATACGATCTATGTTCTGAATACTATAGACGAGATACATGGCGTATGGCTTACCAAGAGACTGTGTATCCGGTTCTCGATTATTGTGATTGGAATCTGCCATCGTTATTGTTGCATAAATGACGGTTTTACCGCCTATAGTGGAAGAAAAACGGGTGAGTGGAAGGCCTAAACATAACCGATTTCCTGGATCCAGTGAGACTCGAAAAAGAAAATCATATTCGGTAGGTTCGGTTAGTACGTCAACAATGTCATAGACGTATGAGTCATGAATTTGTATTTGTATTTGTATTATATAATACATTTATTATGAATTTGTATTTGAATCATATGATGAAGACTTTGGTGTAATTTGTATTTGTCATGAATTTATATTTTTTTTATATAGTTTGTCATGAATTTGTGTTCGTTTAATATATTCGTCAAACTGGTCGTCAAACTGGTCAAACCAGTTTGGGGTTTTGGATGACGGTGTGACGAGTTTGACGGGTACTGATGGTGTGACGAGTTTGACGGGTTGACGGTTTGTGAAAATAAATCGTTGGTGTAAATTAAGTTTTGATGGTTCAGTGTGGTATATAGGGGTCATTATAACATATTTAATGAGTTTTTGTTAACCGTAACTCATGCGGGAAAAAACTATTTCCTACCCTAAGACAATGTGTTAGGAGAACACTATTAGAACTTTAGGGTTTCTTTGGGAGAACATGCATTGTGAGAAACAAAAAGGTCTTAAAATTTGAGAGCTAGATTTAGATTCAGCGTACGATACTTGATGAATGGGATGATAATTGATAAGTTTACAGTTTGCAGTAGGCAAATTCGCGAAAATCGATAAGGTGTGACGAGTTTGACGGGTACTGACGGTGCGACGAGTTTGACGGGTTGACGTTTTGTGAAAACAAATCGTTGGTGTAAATTAAGTTTTGATGGTTCAGTATGGTGTATAGGGGTTATTATAACATATTTAACGAGTTTTTGTTAACCGTAACTCATGCGGGAAAAAACTATTTCCTACCCTAAGCCAATGTGTTAGGAGAACACTATTAGAACTTTAGGGTTTCTTTGGGAGAACCTGCATTGTGAGAAACAAAAAGGTCTTAAAATTTGAGAGCTAGATTTAGATTCAGCGTAAGATGCTTGATGAATGAGATGATATTTACAGTTTGCAGTAGGCAAATTCGCGAAAATCGATAAGGTGTGACGAGTTTGACGGGTACTGACGGTGTGACGAGTTTGACGGGTACTGACGGTGTGACGAGTTTAACGGGTACTGACGGTGTGACGAGTTTGACGGTTTGACGAATACTGACAATAGTATGAAGATTTTACCCGATAAAATACATATGATTAAAAGGATGTTCGTAGGAAATAAACGATAAAAATATGTTCGGAGAGTACACATGATTCAAATACAACTAATTAAAAAGAGGATCATGGGTTCATGAAGAAGTACACACGATATGTTCTTAACATATTTAACATATTTTCTCGAAACAAATACTTGTCGGACTCATCCTCAATTGTTGCATCCAACTTTGCACCACCGGATGACTATTTTCATCTTCATGTAGATTAAAAAGAATATGTTCTTTTTCCTCCTTTATTTGAAGAACACTTCGAATACCCTGAAAAAAATGGTGATTGTAATCAGTAAGAACATTATGACAAGTTTGACTCATATGACCATTCATATTTGGTCATACAACATACCTGTGATGTCACACCGACTTTTTCATCACGTTTGTATGTGTGACAAAAAGGCCCGGTTGGATGCGCTTCTTGCCCATCCTAGGACAAGTTGGATCAACACCTTCCTCAGCCATATACCATCCCCCTAAGCTTTCCACGCATTCAAAAGGAAGCAACTGCAAAAAACATACCAAACAATTACATCAAACAACATCTATACTCGAACCCTCAATCACATTAAAAACTATACATAAAAAATTAACTTACCATAAGAGGTATCACAAATCTCGGACAATGCCATCTGTCCTTCGGTTTAGAGCTGCTTGCATACACCTTCCATATTTGATCGATCATTTTTCCGAAGGTGTATCTCCCACATGGAAACCCTTCACAGAAGTCCAGATTATCGACCATGTCTACTAAGGCAGTGGGAATCACATCAGTGTTCTTGATGCCATGGTCTAGTACTCTGCCTAGCAAAACAAGTATTGGTAATATTTTTATGTCTTCCACATCTGGGATTGGAGTGTTATTCAACTTTTCTATTACCCCTGATATGGTCACCTTTGAAGGCCCAAATGTTTTCATCTGAAACTGGCTTCCCTTGAAATCTGCCCAATCTTTAGGATACTTGTCACAATTGAGACCGGAGATAATGGCATGTTCGGTGATCGAGTATCTGATGGGCACACCGTTCAGAACAAACCATAGCTCTTTCACCACTCCTTCCAACTTCAATGCACGGTGTAAGAGAACAGATGTCGGAACCATCTTCAATGTTTCTTCGCATTTAAGATGGAAGATGTGACGAAACTGTGACTCTTTGTTGAAGAATCTGAATTCTTCATTTGTCAAGGCCTTTTTTAGAGATCGAATGGTTTCATATGGATAACACTTCGTTGTAATCTTGGGAGCCTGATGAATGTCTTTCAAGTCATATACAAAAGGAACCTGCAAAAACAAAATTCACTCATTATCAGTTTTGTTTGACCGGTGTGACCAGTTTGACCAGTTTTATCATATTAGTCAAACTCGTCAAACTGGTCACACCTTTCAAATGCAATCAGTGTGACTAGTATGACCATTTCGTATGCGGCCAGTGTGACTAGTATGACAACATTACTTCGTCACTAGTTTTACTAGTGTGACGGTGTGACTACTTCACTGGTGTGACCAGTGACACGTGTATCCAGTTTGATAAAACTAGTCAAACTCGTTACACCCTTGAAGTGTGACTAGTGTGACGAGTGTGACCACTATGGTAGAAACCAGTGTGACCAGTGTGACGGTGTGACGACTTCACTGGTATGGCCATTGACGGGTGTACCTAGTTTAATCTGACTAGTCAAACGTGTCACACCCTTCGAGTACGACCAGTGTGAGAGTATGACCATTACGAAACTGATAGAGACAAAACTCTCATATGACTCGATTTTCAAACCGAAACCCAAATTTTTCTTAACTATAAAACTCGAATACTATAACCCATTCGACTAAGATCTTGTCTACCGTAAATATTTGCCCAAGTACACACATAACAAATTCAAAAAAAAAACTAACTTTCTCGGTGAGATATAATGAAAACCTTACCTGAAGATCTTCGCAAATAGAAGCCGAAAACGATGAAGATGAAACCATTTTGAAGTGAAGAGAATAAATCGCACAAGAAATCGCTAATAAAATCGCCTAGAGAATGTCCGTTAGAGAGAAATCGTGAAGAAGAGAGGAAGAAGAAACTGAACAGTTTTTTTTTACTTAATAATTTTTTATTTGGCAACTCCTTATTCTCTCTCTTTTTTTCGCATCTTTTTCCAGAGTATTACACGTGTAGTTTTTCAAAATGATAGAATTATCTTTTTAACGTTTTTCAATTTTTTTTTGAAACCCTAATTTTTCAAGGTATATCTTGAAGTCCAGGTTATTTTAAAGGTATATGTAATATCGCCTAACGTGTGGCAGGCTCACATGCTGGATGTCGTAGCCATGCCATGATGCATGTGTAGTACAAGATTGCTTCATATGCCCTCGTCTCAAAACAATGTTAGTACATTCAAGCTTTAGCTTTTGCTGCACCTACATATGAATTGTACCTAAACCATAACACATTGATATATACATTCATGATGCATGTGTAGTACAACACTTCTTTTCCCAAACCTAATCACAGATTGGACCAGTCACCTACAACACACACACACACACACACACACACATATATATATATATATATATACACACACACGTATATATAAAGTTCCAAAGCGTTGATACTTACAAATCTCCCATACATTGAATTAGAGATTAATTAGCATTTGGCAGCATTGCTACAAACCAAAAATAAAAATGAAAAGAGAGAGAGCCATTTCATCGGGAGCTAATATACATTAACAATTAGATTGGGTTTGCAAGCTTACTATTCTTATGGTTTTATCGTAATTCATACGTACGGAACACGTAAGTTCTGGTCCGTACATTCCACGGTGGTTACAGGCTAAGAGCGGCCTTAACGTCGAGCCTCCAGGCGAAACCACCACCGTCCATTCTCCATACGTCGCACGGAACTATGACGGGGCTGCCTTCACGGTTTTGACACGTGTACTGCACTCTCACTCTGCATGTGAACGCTGTGTACATTAGCATCGGCCTCTCCTTCATCACCAACCGTACGATCATACTCATGTCTCTGTTATTCTCCGGTGCACCTCCCTCCACCGGAATATTCTCTCTCGCCATTCTCTTGTACGCGTCGTTTGTCCACGTCACTCTCCCGATACCGTCCGATATGAATCCTGGACACGTGTCCCTCTCCAGATTCATCTTCCTCTCCCCGTCTATCCTACCTATTCCGTAACCGTCGATCCAAGCGTCCGTCACGCGCTCCACCGTCACGCACGAAGAAACCACCATCCTCTGAGGCATCATCTCTGCCGTGTGGTACGGCGACGGATACGGCACCGCCGTGTTTCCGCCGCTGAAACTCAGCCAGAACGGTCCCTGCGGCTTCTGATCTGCCGGAGATACCTTCAGATCTGGAAATATCATCCCGTCCGGCGTCTCCGGTAACAGGGACAGCGTCACAGCCGTGGCCGCGCGGGATTTTTCCGATCTCTTCCTCCGGTTGCACCTCCTGGTGTAACCGTTATTCTCCTTCAGGGACTTTCTCTTTCCTCTACCTGTTCTGTAGCTAACGTCGGAACCACCGCTCTCTGCGTTGCAGCTGTATTTTTCGTCCCCCGGCGAGCGACCTCCGCCACCGTCGGTGGCCGGTTTCGGAGCGATTGGACGGAATCGGAGCATGACGCGATCCACTTTGGAGAGATCGTACGGTCCAGCACCAGAGTATCTGGCAATGCAACAGCCCCCTCTGCCGTCCATTTCTCTCTCTTTCTCTCTCTAAAGAGTTCAGAAGAAGCTTTCATCGGCATGAGAAAACACTCCACATGTGTTCAGGGATATATAGGAGACGAGGCACTGCGATCTCGACACGTGTCGATTACTAACACGTGGGAAGGAATAATACGATCATTTACGATTTAACAGCCCGTTTGGCTTACATATGGGAAAATCCTTGTGGTAAAAAAAAAAAACTTTGAAATCGAAGAAAATATGTTAACAGTATTTTTAAATTTTGTCCTCATAAATTTTTGTCAATTACTTAATTTCGAATTAGTGACATAAATTATAAATTCCTTTACAAATTCCTCGTCAACAGAGAACCAAATTTCAATAACCCCTTAATTGCTTTTATTGTTGGGGCAATGGTCTACACCTTGTTAGGCAAATGTAAACGTAAAGTTTGGTTTAAGTGAAATGAGACCTATAAATAAGATTCTTGGACTGACACCTTCTTAACCATATTCATTTAATTTCCATGATATATACAAAGATTATTCAAAAACAGTTGTGAAAAAGGTAAAGCATGTAAACTGTTTGATTAACCATTAATAGGGTAAGTTAATATAGTTAATTAACTTTGATATGGTCACTGATTAGTTCCAAAGTTTGTGTAATTTGAGATTTGTTAACTGTTTTGTTGTTTCAATTATGAATAAATGCCAAAGTTAGGTTAAAAAATATAGACCTCGGAGAAGAAAGGCAAAAGATGATGTTTCTTAATATCATTGACTAATTGAAAATTTAATTTCAGTGGAATCTTAATTAAAGTGATAGTGACTTATTAGATCTCAAGGGGGACAAGATGATCTGATGTCTAAATTGTCTTAAGATTTTGTTCCAATGGAGTTAGGACGCCTCTTTTGAGGAAAAGAGGGAACATTTTTTTTCTTTCTAAAAGAGGGAACAGTTTATTTACTTTACACCAAAACCATTTATTTATACGATATATTATACATATTTTGTAGAAAAAAATACCTAAAGACCACTTAATTTTATAAAAACATCCAATTAAATTCTTATATCGTATAAATATTAAAATATGCAAAAAACATAAAATAAACAAACGTATGCTAAATTTTTCAGTAGATTGGTCACAGGGAAACATTAGAAGAGATTGCATTGATTTTAGAGAAAATTTTTCAAAATATTCTGATATATATATAT
>NW_010966459.1:1272902-1294019 GCF_000463585.1 Tarenaya hassleriana
ATATATACATATATATATATATATATATATATGAGTAATGGTTCAGTCGGTAATTGGTAAACATAAACTAATAACGTAATATGTAATAATGTGGTAAAAAAGAAAGAAAAAGTAGGTATAATTATAAATTGTTTTTTTTTATCGAATGTCACATACATTAGGTAATGAATCTTATCGATAAAGTGAATATCGATGGCATTTTGTCGTCGGCTAGGCAATGATCTCTTGCCAAATATAGCATTCTAATTGGCTTTTGTTTACTTTCATGTACGTTCACGAATTTATCTGTCTAATGCTTTTTAATATTATATATATATATAATAGTACAAACATATTAACAATTGTCGCTTTTCTCTTGGTTGAGCCATGGTAATGAAGATGATGCATGCATGTGTGTACATAGATTCTCAAGTGATCTACTTTTAAATATATTAATATCCTCATGTATAGTTATAATAATCTAACATACATGCATTGCTTACCCAGTTATAAAAAAAAGAAAAGAAATCTACAATACATGCAGGAGGAGATATTTACAAAATTATTTGGACGTATATTAAAAAAAATGTTTCATATTTCTCCTATTATTATCCATTATACATATGCATATACTAACATTTAATAACAATCGAAACTCAAAATGACAAATCAATAGATGTTGGTTTTGATAGATTTGATATATACGGTGGGCAATAAAAAAATATTTCATGTTTCTCCTATTATTATCCATTATATATACACATATATATACACATATATTATATATATAGAAAAGAGACGAAGAAGAGCAGATTTGGGTTAGACTTCCAAGAGGACATCTAGAAGCCCTGTAGACTTCTAGGGTGTTGTGTTGTACTTCACTTCTGCACGAGAACGGGAAGGACACGTTTCTCCATATAATTTGCTACTCCCTCCGTTTTTGAATAAATATCGTTTTAAAATTATTATTTGTTTTTTTAATAGTTATCCTTTCAATTTTTCTAGATAATTTTTAGTCAAAATTTCTAATTTTATTTTTAATTAAAAATAACAAATCTCAATAGAAAAGTAATTTAGATATGTTTTAATAAAGATATATACGATTTTTTAAAAATCTTCTTAAAAGCTATGAAAAAATCTAAAACGGTATTTATATTGAATTCATTTTTTTTGTATAATTAACTAGTGTTAATATTATTAGATGCTAATTAATTATGAATATTCTATAAACTTGCATTAATTATAAGAAAGTACAAATAATGGTATGATTTTTATGTATACAATACAACTATATCAATTACTAAAGTTGTCAATTATATCATTATAAAATATTATTATATGTTTATTCAAATAATAATATATTAAAATCTACGTCCAGTTTTTTCAAATATATTTTTTAATCTTTATTTAATATAAGTATTTTTAATATATTATTATTTATATACATTTTTATATTAATTCTAAAATTTATATATTTCTATTAAAGTTTGAAAAATTATATACTTCTTTATTTTTTACAACTTCATTTATTTTTATATAAGATTTTTTATATTTAGATACACATATACTTAGGACATATCAAATGGCCTGTCAAAGGCTTCTCAATGACCAGATTCTTCTTTGATGGAGACATCACTTCGATAATTCAAATTTAATCAGGTACAAGTCACTATTATTAACAGCTTAATCTCTTATTGATTATATAATTTTAATTAATGTGTTGTAGAGCGCGTAGAAACTTCAAGTTTTTCCAGCATTTTATGTTGAAAAAAATATCAATTTTAAATCATGTTAATTAATTAGGTCTTCGAGATTTATAAGTCAATTAAAATAAAAATGTCAAATTGTAAATAATAAAACTAATAGCCTTCTACTGACATTCCGATTACTCTTTTATATCAATTCATTAATTAGTTCAATTCATATATTTTTATAAGATCTCTGAATTTTATGGTCTAATAAATCATATTGAATATCTAATAATTAAAGAAAATTATTAGACAAAATTATATTATTAACAAAACTCAAACCCCGGCAGTGGTTAAATTTTTGCATTATATTGAAATATAGACTTAAAGCTCATGTGTAATATGTAAGTGTGTGTGTAAACGAAGGAAGGTAACGATCTTGTGGGAATTTTGTACGGTCCAGATCGGATGTCTATACATGTGGGACTAATATTTAACTCTCTATATTTAAATTATGAATAATTATCATTTTCATTAACTTTAACTCTACGGATTAATTATTCCAGACGTAACTCGAATAACTGATAACTTTCGATTTTTAATATATTTTTCTAAACGTAGGCCTTACGTATGCAAACCGAATGCGAGTGGGAACTGTGTGTGTATATATAAAATATAAAGAAAAAACAAAGATCAAATATTATAAAAAAAATAGTTGGCCGAAAATGGATGAACAGCTGGTAATGATTCACAAAGGTTGTCCAAATGAAATGGACCGACCAAACTGAGTGTTAGGTTTGATTTTTCTTCTACATTCAATCTTATCCTGTACATATATATGATAAGCACATGAACTAAAGAGATCGGCACTCCAAATAAGTTCAAACTGAAAACACAAATATTTATATTTATATTATATTATTGGGATAAAAGTATTTACGAATATATGTATCTTATTATATATTCAACTTTTTTTTGTGTGTGTTTCGGATTACATATTACATAATTTAGCTATAATATTTTCTACCAAATCAAAGATATGCAGGAACATTAGAAATTTTGGGGGTTGGAAAGAGAAATATTTGAATGTGTGAAATAAACTCCAAAAAAAAAGGTTTCGTTTAAATGTAATTAATATCTTTCATTTTGATCATATCTTTTACCGCACCATTACATATTAAATTGTATAAGTTAACATTTAACTACAGAGCTAATAGATACTCCATAAAACAAAATCACAGCGAAAAACCTTGGAATATTTCTGAAAATTACAGCAGGATTATATCGGTTTTGTCCGATTTAATTGATTGGCACAAAAGGTTGTATAAAAATAATATTTATCATTTGAATCAATAATACACGTATTCTCCTTGAGCTGATTTAAATTCTCTCAAATTCAATAGTATTCTTATGATTTCAAATCCTATGATGCTAAATGACTATTCATCACGGCTTACTCAAATTCAATGGTATCAAATAAAAATTATATACTGTTTAAAATAATTAAACAGTTTATTTTAGTTTCTATAATTCGCATCATTTATTAGTTTGCATATTTACAATTCTCCATTAAAAATAGAAAATTAAATAGTAGTGTATATATAATATGGACTCTATAACTTAATAAAATCACATAATTAACCAGATTTAAAAATGACATATAATGTATGATCAGCGATGGTCACCCTAACTAGTGGTCCCCTTTTAAGATGTCCCTGTAGATGGTAGCAATGATAAATGGGCTTATCAACTTTCCCAAAGTAGAAGATTGCACTATCCTTTATATCAATCTATGTATGTATATATATACACTAACATCTTCAACTCCAGTTTCCAAACCTAATTAAAGTAGAAAACGAAGCGAGAGAGTACACGTGCACCAACGTTGATATGCATGTAGAACCGTTCATAGTTATATAGAAACACATAATGTGGTTTTAGTGTAACAATTACATTACATGAATTTTATTTAATGGAAATATAATCATTATTCATAAATCGGAGTTCTAACATATATATTGTAACTGGGTATCTTTTTATGCTAATTGTATATCTTTACTATGGACTATATATGAAATCACACAGAATATTATATATATATACACTGGATCGTAATTTATAACCTGTGTATGCAATGTTTGGACAAACAAAGCTATACATGGACCAATAATACTCGAATTATATTAATATACGATTGAACTAGATAATGTTTCCTAGATTATAAATCAAATTATTATTATTATTATTATATATATATATATATAAAAGATTGAATTCATGTAAATACAAATTAAAGAAGACACAAATAATGTTTTTAACACAATTTAATTAAAACATTGTAGGTTTCGGATAATTTTCCTCAACCATTAAAATATTATATTTAAAAAAAAACAATGGATTGATTACCTTGCTTTAATAAAGAGAGAAACGTTTTACCAAAATAAATAAATAAAGAGAGAAACGCAGGGGTTGTGCTCCCACTTCTGTCTCTATTCCCGAAGAAACCCTAAAATAAGATAAAACGAATGACAGACAAATCACAATCAGCAAATGAAGCATGTTCGACCAATCAGAACTAAACAACTCACCAGGTATCCAAGGTTTTGTGTTCCCGATAAACCTAAACCCTAAGCTCTAATTGCCAAATGGGATGTAATGGGTCTTTGCCACGTGCGGTGTTTCGGCTGGGAATATTGGACCAAGTCCAACTAATGTCTACACACCATATACCATATATGTCCCCACGTCTTTGCCTTTGGTACCACCGATCACTTCTAGAAAGGATTTTTTTATATGGACTTGAAGCGCTCTTCCATTTTCAATGATATAACATACACACAACGGCCGACAAAGCATTTAATATTAGATGTATGTTTTTTTCCCAAAACACATAATGATTGCCATTTGGGGTTTGGGATAATGTGTATATATATATGCCGATTGGGAAAGTTCTCCCGTAGATCAAGGAAATGACATGTAAATAAAACGACCACTCTACTATTCATCTCATGTTTGAAAAAAAAAACTACTAACCTCACTCATCTTCCTTTACTTCGGGAGAGAGGCGCGACAAAAGAAACAATCCCCTGAAAAGTGAGGCATATACGCTCGAAAAAGAGGCAGAGAACCAACATGTTATGACATACATTTCCCAGAAACCAACCAAATAAAGAAACGGCTATATCACCTTACCTCGACCAGCGAACAATAGTATGAAAGTACAAAGTGTAAGATGTGAACCCATGGGAAAATGATGCCCGGAGTGAACGCAACAGTTTCAGGGTCCACATTTGCTGAGACACTAGTCAAATACCAATAATTTGACCGAGATCACGAAGCAACATGTGCATGGCAATGCAAGTGAACTATGGTATTAAGCACCACAAGATAACTCACCAAGCATTTGACCTCCCCCAGGATCACAGAGCACAACGTGCGTGGCACTGCAAAAGAAATGTGGCATTCAGCTCCAAAAGTTGTTGTATTACCAAGCATGACAAATTAAGACACGAGAGAGCATCGACTGTTACTCCATGGAACAGCACATGCACCAAAAGAGAGTGCCCTGAGGATCGGTGCTTGGAAAAGAATCAAGAACTTGGCCCAGTGGCATAACAGGGACTGTTCCATCACGTCATATGTAAAGATGAAATGCCAGAGAGACCAGATTCTAAATAGCAAACAAGAACGACAGGGAAGTAAAAAAACGAGCTCATCGGGGATATTGAGACCAAGATTCAGCAGCTATATCAGAACGAAGCACTGACCCAGATGACCACGATGTAACCTGCGTATTTCACTAGGATGCATATAAACGAAAAGAGCAATACAAAACGTTTAACCAATTGGGAATGCGGAGCAGGCACAGACCACGATAGCATTCAGCATTGGACGCAGCTTCTAAACACCGTAACGACTGTGCCTCCATGTTATGATGCTGGTGAAATGGGAAATTTCAGGTTACTGCAAAATAACACACCTTATATGATCAAATCCAAGCTCTTCAAACAAGAGACAGATATTGGACAGAACCACCCTTAGAAGAAACAGTAAATGGCGAGCATATATTAAAGAGAGACCGAGTGCTATGAATGTAACTAGTTAAAAGAACTTAATGCTGCAAAATTCCCACCTTATGATAAGGAAAGGGTACCCTGTCTCTGTTTTTACCTCGTGAAGAAAACAATATGCGACAAAGTAAGAGAACATAAACAAAGAAAGAACGATATAAATTGAAAGACAACTCAGATGATTCTTCTGATAAAGAAGAACCAATTATGTAAAAGAATTGATCTCAACCTGAACTTGGACTCATACGAGTGAGAAAGACCCACATCTTGCAATTACATGGATCACCCATACATACACATTCCAATCTGAATACACTGCGTACTAGCCACGGAACTCTCCAGGCAACAAGCACATCATGATGCTTCCTTCCAAGAAATAATAGCCAACTCCGAAGCTCCTTGTTGTTCAAAAGCGTGTCAAGAAGAATCAGAAAAATCCTCGATAAGAAGAAAGATCAAAACACAACCAATGACTTCTGATATGCCCTATTTTCGAGTATATGTAAGGAAGAACAAGAAGACAGAAGGGGAGAACCAGTTGGAAGTTTCGAATGATGGGAAGCAGCAACACGAAGGGGAGAAGGATGGTACCACAGGAGACAAAGAGGCACAGGTGGCAGAGACATAATTACCTAGTAACCATTACTACTTACATGGAAGGGTTGGGATGTTTGTACAGGTTAGTTGTACTATTGCCAGGTCAGCATTGTTGTCGCTGCACCTTGGCCCTTAAGTATCAGAAAAATCCTCGATAAGAAGAAAGATCAAAACACAACCAATGACTTCCCTTAGCTGTATACTGTTTGAGACCTGCCGACAATAGATCGATTAGGCACGCTTTGGAGGAAAAGTCGGCATGAATTATTTGGATTTGGGGAGAGGAACTTCCCGGAAACAATCTGATCATGGGCATAAATCCAATCTTATGATTGACCGACTCGCTTATCCTACAAGAATATTTGTTATTACTTATTACCCTGTGAGAAGTCTTCTAAGCCAGATCATTGAGTGTACTGCGGAGGTCAGATCAGGCAATATTGCTAGCATAAGATATAAAAGAAATCAAATCTTGTATCCTTACATCGAATACCAAAAGAAGGCACGAAAATGCTACCAATGCAATGCAGTTCATATTTGCGCTAAATCAAATCTAAATTTCAAAATACACAGCCTGTTATTTCAATCTGACCAAATTTAAATTCCATTTTGCCTAATCAGGTATCTTAAAATCAGAATCGGCTATGTTATGTAGATATGTATTTACTGATCAATTACCGGTTCGTCAGAGCATTGTCAAAACCACTAACCCCGCTCAACTTCCTTTACTTCAGGACAGAGAAGCAACAAAAGAAGCAGTCCCCTGAAAAGTGAAAATCAAGGCATATATGCTCGAAAAAGAGGCAGAAAACCAACATGCTATGACATACATTTCACAGAAATCAACCAAACAAAGAAACGGTTATATCACCTTACCTTGACCCGCGAACAACAGTGTGAAAAGTACAAAGTGTAAGATGTGAACGCAACAGTTTCAGGATCCACATTTGCTGAGACACTAGTCAAATATCAATAATTTGGCCGAGATTACGAAGCAACATGTGCATGGCAATGCAAGTGAACTATGGATTTAAGCACCACAAGATAACTCACCAAGCATTTGGCCTCCCCCAGGATCATATAGCACAAGGTACATGGCACTGCGAATGAAATGCGGCATTCAGCTCCAAGAGTCTAGAAGATGTTGTATTGCCAAGCATGACAAATTAAGACATGAGAGACCATTGAATGTTACGAAAAGAAACATGAGGTACTGGAATGCACTAGTTAATCCATGGAACATCAGTGCCATGTACGTCCCAGATTGTCATTCATTCTATGATGTCGGTGAAATGGGAAATTTTGGGTTACTGCAAAATAACATATTACATGAGCTAAATTTTGCAGCGGTACTCACCGAAACGCATCCTGATCTCTCTACTTTGTCACATTGATCAAATCCAAGTTTTTCGAACAAGAGATAGATAATGGCCAGAATCACCCTTAGAACAAATGGTAAATGGTGAGCATATATATAAAAGAGAGACCGAGTTCTATGGATGCAACTAGTTAAAATAACTTACAGATGCAAGATTCCCACCTTTTGATAAGGAACGGGTATCCTGTCTTTGTTTTTACCTCGTGCAGAAAACAATATGCAACAAAGTAAGAGAACATAGACAAAGAAAGAACAATATAAACTGAAAGACATAACTCAATGATTATTCCGGTAAAATAGAACCAATTTATGTACAAGAATTGATGTCAATCTGATCTACATCTCATATGAGAGAAAAAGACCAACACCTTGCAGTTTCATGGATCACTCATACATACACATTCCAATCTGAATACAATGCATACTAGCCACGAAACTCTCCAGGTAACAAAAGCACGTCATGATGCTTCCTTCCAATAAATAATAGCTAACGCTGAAGCTCCATGTTGTTCAAAGACGTGTTAAGAAGAATCAGAAAAATCCTCAATCAGAAGAAAGATCAAAACACAACCAATGACTTCCCTTAGCCGTATACCATTTGATATCTGCCGACAATAGATCTATTAGGTACATTTTGGAGGAAAAGTCGGCATGAATTCTTTGGATTTTGGGAGAGGAACTTCCTGGAACCAATCATGGTTAAGAGCTTCATCTACTGTTAAACGCTGCAGAAAGAAAAGCCCCATAAGCACAGTATGATATTAACATAAATTTACACTGAAAAAATTTACCTTCTCAGGGTCACAGCTTAGTAATCTGCTCAGCAAATCAAACCCCAGATCAGAAAGTACTGGTGATCCAGTGAAGGATGCAGCTGGAAACTTCTTACGCAACAAATTGTACCTGCATAAAAAACACATGGACAAGCAAACACTGAAACATTCATCCACCACATAAAAGAGGCTTCAACAGACAGCATCACTACAAAAGAGTACTTACGGTTGCGTAACAAAATTTGCTTTGGCACCAGGCAATGAAGAAAATCCAGGCCACGATGTCTCGCTTGGTGTTCCGAGGAGCGCAAAGATCTACAGAAGTGAAAACACAATTGGCATCAGGAAGAGAAACCAAAAAGGGAACATACAACATGAAGAAGTTAATAAAAACCATGATTACCTTGCGCAATTGGTCAATATCACTCCCACCTTTCCCTTGGAAAAGAGGATTTCTAGACAACAGTTCAGCCATAATGCAACCAACTGACCACATATCAACTGCCGTAGAGTACTTCTTTGCTCCCAGAAGAAGTTCAGGGGTCCTGTAGACCGATTCCATTGTTATCGTTCAAAGCACAGAGCATGGAAAGAGTTAATATTGGAAGATTGCTCACCTGTACCATTGTGTAACAACCAACTGGGTGTAGGGCTTGAGAGGGCTCCCATACAGGCGAGCCATGCCAAAGTCACAAATTTTCAAATCCCCACTGTTGTTCATAAGAAGATTTGATGGCTTAAGGTCCCTATGGATAATCCAATTACTATGGAGATATTTCACACCCTCCAACAGCTGTATCATCAGACATTTCACCTCACTAGTGCTGAAGGGTTGCTTCATCCGGTCCATTAAGCCCCTTAGGTCATGTTCCAAATGTTCCATGGCCATAAAAACATTATCATTGTTCCCCACCACAACTTCCTTGACATTCACTATTGAAGGATGGTTGCAAGACAAGAGTATGTTAATTTCCCTCAAAGATGTCAAAGGGAATCCATATTCATCTTCCCTACCAATGTTCATCTTGATCTTTTTAAGAGCCACAATCTCTCCTGTCTTCTTATCCCTAGCTCTGTATACAACTCCATAAGTGCCCTCACTTATCTTGTTTAGCTTCTCATATTCGTCAACATTCCTGATACCCAGTAGCATGTTCATGCTTCCCTCGGTCGACGAGTCTGGCTCTTCAACGTCCAACAGGTTAACATCAGACCTGTAACATCGTGCTTCATCTATATCCATATGACTGTGACTCTCCAACTCGTGATCTGAACATTCATGACCACTGAGCCGTTCAGCACTTAGAAGCCCACTACCACTCCCAAACGATTGGGACTTATGTTCTTCAGATTCCCCCAACAAGAATTCCCCACTCTCAGGAGTTGAAGTGCTACTACTACATCTGCTAGTCTTGGGAACATTATCAGATCCGGTTACATCCTTTGGAGAATCCAAACCCGATGCCCATCTGGACTTCAAAATATTAGGTCCCTGAACCTCTTCCTCCAACTGACCTTCCTCAAGATCATCAATAGGAGTTGGAAAATCCAGTGACATCTTAACATTGACATGATTCTCAGAAGAAATCCCCCTCCTAGAAGCGAGTTTAACAGTCTTCTTAGGATGAACTGCGGCCACCTTGTCTTCTATATCCCATGTGAAAGGAGAATACTTCCTCTTCTCAGGGCGTTGCTGAACCAATTCCAATCCATTGGACAAATCTTGTTGCAAATCCTTCCTCTTTCCATCGTGCTCAGACCAAAGGCTGATTTGACGCCCCTCAGCCTTCCGATACAAACCACAAGAAGCATTCTTGTAACAATCATAGTCTTTTTTGGGCAAGTCGACGACAACAGACCTTCTGGAGACATCAACTCCCCCTGCCGCCATCGTATTAATAACCAGGTCTCTCCTCAATGAACAATTGAACGTAGCGATCAAGAAAAGCGCGATAGAAACACAAACCCAAGAAACCAAACACGAGATAATACCCCAAATTATGAAAACCCCAGAAGACCCCTAAAGATTCAAAAACACAATCAACCAACAGAGAAAGAACTCTTTGGCGAAATCAAATCAGACCAGGAAAACAAGAACACGAAAAACGAAACCCTAGATTTCAATTCCAGGACACGATATCTCGCCCTCCTCTCTTCGGTAAATATCACAGGTACCGGAAGCTCTTACCGGAAGGCAAGACGAAGAATGGAAACGGCAGTAACCGATCACCGGAGCAGATAATCTCCCAAGGGACGCACCTCGCGAATCTTCTCTCTCTCAAGAAAGCAAAATACACCTTCAATTGCCTGAGGGCTGAGGCTCTCTTCTCTTTTATACAAAGTCGGTCAACAAATTGCTTGATTTTTCCTTTTTTTTTTGAAATTGCTTGGTTTTCTATTGCGGCTGTACTGAAATAAGGTGTACTAAACACATCACAACCGTTCGATTAGGTGAAGAGAATCTAGGGTTAGGATTTTATGAGATGCTATTTAACTTATCGAACGGCTAGCAGCCTACATCACGTGAGCTGACTAGTTTCGACATTTCATTGTAAAATAAAATCAACTTGCATTAACATCTATACACACATATGTATCTATGATTGAAATAAATATATGTAAGTGCGAATCCGGTTTCTTTATTTATTTGATCCTCCAGAAACAACATTGCGAATCTGCGATATTCTTATCAATGAAAGAATGAATCAAATTCTGTGCATATTCATCAGTTCACAAATCCACACGATACTATCTGCACACGTGTCACAATCTTAACGGATGAATGGATTGACTAGAAGAAAGGTACAGACCTGTTGGGCTTCCGGTTCAGGCACATGCACTCAGGGACAGGGTAAGCCACCACGTCCCGGTCGATCCGACGCTTCCGCTGCTCGGGTTGGCCCTGAGACTTCCGGTGAATCTTCCGTATGATCCGGCTGAGCTCCGACTCTGTAACAGAGGCATCTTCCATCAGAGGAAGTATCGCCCTTTTGTTTGGCATTATGAACTTCCTATGCCCAGTGTATGCCCTGTATCCCTTTCATCAGAAATGTGAAAAATAAAAAAGAGTATCAAAACCCTTTCCGTCGTGCTTAAGAAAGATTCGTGCTTTCTGCCATTTACCTGCATAGCTCTGGCCATGTTGCCGCCATGGGAAGGAACGAAAACGTCGCTGCTCAGGGAAACGATGTAGTCGATGGCCGCAAGAGCCGAGGATTTGTTGCTGTAAGACGAGAGCTCGCCTTTATGAGCCAACGTCTCCTTTGTCACGAGGTTCGGGAACTCTTCAACGAGCGGCTCCAGAGCTCGGGATCCTCCAAACGGCTCTCCACCTGCAATGTATATCTCTGCACTGCTCGGTGCCCCCAATGCCTTCAACAACCTGCGTTCGTGTCAGAATAAGAAAAAGATGAAAACTTTGCAACGAAAACGTCACAAAACACAATACACAGACATATATAGAAAAAACAACCTTGCCATCTCAAAGGCATTCAGAGGACAGAATCCCGCAAGCCGACGCTCTGAATAGCTCATGTTTAGTCTGCCAGTGAGGAACTGAGGCTGAGCCACCCGGTTTTCAGCTATGATCTGATCATGTTCTGAACCTAGTCCGGTGAGGCATCCGGTTCTAACCCATACGTCCTTCTCCAGCCTTAGATGGAGGGCTACATACGGACCCTCTATCCACATTCTCCTTGCGAGTTTGTTCCCGATATCCGTAATGGGTGTCGAAAATCTCAACGCGTGGAAAGCGACCTAAAAAAAGGGACCAAGCAATCAACAGAACAATTTCCGCATCGAAATCAGATGGAGCCTTGTTAAAGTATTTCACCTTGCACCGAAGCTTCTGCAGATCTGGAGGAAGATTCTTGGAGAGTCTTGAGTCTAAGCCTTTTAACACCAGAAGCCCCTCCTCATTCAGCTGCATCGGAGTAATGACAAATCCATTGGAAGCCATTGAAAAAGCTAACCAGACAACACAGAGGTGTGCTCAGTCATATACCAGTTTGGAGAATCTGGCACGAATCCAAACGGGAGAAACGTCCCGTGGAATCTGGTTCTCGATTGTCTGTCTGGACATCAGATGCGTCGATGGGAGCGAAGACACGACTCGCACGTCAGCTCTTAAAGTCTTCTTGAAGTGTTCCACGTCGAAAATGTCTGAGAACTCACTGGATACACAGAAGAGTCACTGAGAGTGGCAGATCGAAAATCAACAATTTCAACGAACCCAATTCGAAAAAGGTAACGTTTTGTATACCTTTCGTCTGCCCAGACACGATTCACCTGCAACACGGGGACGACAAGAGCAGCTTCAAGAACCCTAGCGATCACGACGGCGTCAACGATCTGATTCCTCTGCTGATTCAGTCCTCCCGAAGCTACCACAACGAGGAATCTCTTCTTCTCTTTCGAAACCTTGACCGATTTCTTCCTGTATTCAATGCTGAAGTCCAAACAAGGCATGTACCCTTCTCCATCGGGCTGTTTCCAGAACTCCCTCTCCTCCTCCGTCAAATTACCGAAACGCCCTCCCCTCGCCGGCAACGGAACCATTGCAGCGCCGGAACCGATGGAGATTGTGAGAGAGGGTAGGAGAAGGTGAGAGTCGTAGGGATTTGGGGACGGCGACGAGGAAGATGGAGAAATGGAGGAGATGCAAGATGGGTTTGGGTTTTGTGAAGAGATTAGAATCGAGATTCCCAAGAAAGTGACGATAAGTGAGATGAGGAGGAGGAAACACTGCGGTGGAGGAAGCCGCGGACATCGCCGACTTCGGTGGTGGTGGTTGAGTTTCCGGGGGCTTGTTTTAGGAGGGTGAGAGAAGAAGAGGAGCGAGAAGTGGAAGAATGGAGATGGTGGATGCGACGGGACGAATGGGTTCTTGATGGTTCTCGCCGATTTCGCCATTGAAGCTGATAAGATTTTTCCCTCTAGGGTTTCAGTTTCTCTCTGCAGAGTTATAGAGAGAGGAAGAGTGTGTTTCGGGTGCAGAGCATTTGATTCTTGTTTTCCCGGGAAAATAAACCGCGGGTCAACAGAACCAATGATGAAATACCAAACTTGACCCTGTAAATCCTAATCAATGCTGAGATCCTATTCCTTGTTTTAATAGGATTTTTTTTCTTTCCCGGCCAAGAGTACGATTAGGAAGATATAATATGCATTCGGAATTCGATTCATAGATTTCATGGAGAAAACGATATGCATGTGGCATTTAACTTCGAATGTATAGCATTGTTAAATAAATTTTCATACGTCAGGTTGACACTTAATTCCATTTAATGAAATTTATTTTAGTAAATCTCAATGACCATCATCTATATAATAAAATTTTATTTATCCAAATAATTTATAGTTTCAAATTTTACTAATAAAATACGTAATGTAATCACAATTGTAATAATGTGTTTTGAAAATCTAAATTATAAGGCTTCGAAATAGGTCTGATTGCTGGCTTTAGCAGAATAATCATTTAAGTCATAAAAATGAAAATACAGAAAACCTCATATGTCATTTTCAAATAAATAACTATTAAATTTAAAAAAACAAATGAGTTTAAGTTAGGGATGAGGCACTCCAAAACCTATATATTATCGAATTATGAATTTATCTATGATTGATTATGGGCCAAAACCACTTACAATATATAATTTATTTATTTTCCAGCAAGTGTGCATTTAAATCCCAATTTAACTCCATATTTCGACAAAGATAGATGTTTTAATGATTTTCCTGTTTGATTTTAAGATTTGTATTATTATTTCGTTGAAATGGAATGGAGTAAAAACTACATCCGTCCTACATGACTTTTACATGCATGCACGCATGTGTGTAGTTAGTTTTATTTAATAATTATATCTAAATCTAACGGATTTTAATAGATATAAGATATGATTATTTCGTAACAACTACGTAAATATAATTATATCTATTAAAATCCATGACCAGATATAATTATTGGATTGGGTGAGAGTACCTGGTCAACGCTGCGATCCTATTCCTAGATTTAATAAGATTTTTTTTTTCCCTACTAAGAGTACGATTAGGGTTTAGATGGTTTGCCTTATAAAATATAAGGTGATGTTGCACGGCCGAAGCATGCCATCCATCGCCGTCCCAAACCGAGAGATGTCGTCCGACGAGAAATCCGCGACGACCATCGATGACTTGCCCGAAGACGTGCTGTTCTGGGAAATCTTCACTCGGATCCACAGCCCGAGAGATTTGTTAGCCTCCAGAAGCGTGAGCAAGTATTGGAATTCCTCGCTCACATCCCCTGCCTTCTCTTTCGACCTGGGATTCGCATTGATCGTCAACACCCCGGCCCCGAACCAATCCCCGAGAGAACCTCACTACGCCACGAACGACATCTCCTTCAAACGCTTTCACGGATTCAAGCTGAATTACCTCCCTTGCTTCTCCAACTCCACCAAACCCAAGAGAAACTTCTACCGTAACTCCGCTCGTCCCGTCTGCGTCCAAGCCTCCTTCCAGGACGTGTTGTTGTGCACGCAGTCCTACACGTCACAGTCCACCTTCTACCTCGTCAATCCCGTTACCACCCGATGGATCCGTCTCCCGGATACGCCTTTTCGACGTTCTAACGCCATACTCCCGGTCGGGCTGGTGGCACATGAGTCGGTATACAAGGTCATGAAGATGACCTGTGCTTATCCAGATAGGTTCCAGGTCGAGATCTTCGACTCAGGAACTTGTACTTGGTACGTGAAATTCGTTCATCACGAACAAACTGAATGGTATTGGGTCCCTACCAACTACCAAAGCTTGGCATTCAGAGGCGTTTTACATTGGTTAGCCAATGATGGACCGGTTTTCGCATATGACCCTCGACAAGATAGAGACGCACCCAACCACCGGTGTCGACTCATCCGTCGCTGTCCGGGAATGGACCACAAGCACTACCCAAACTCAACCGTTACAGAGTGCTTGACCGTGTCTAGTGATCGTCTCCAAGTGATTCAACTCATTGTCTTTCCCACTAGAACCGGATCCGACCATCTAAGCGTGTGGACTCTAACGGATTACAACAAATCGACGTGGAGGAGGGAACACCGGATCTATTTCAAAGAGATGGTCTCGGACACTCGGTGGATACAACACTATATGCACGACTTTGCAGAGAGACGTGCAGAGTATAAGATGATCGTTCTCGGCAAAACGTGGGCGTATCCGGAAGACATCAGGTGTGTTCACGTTCCGCGGCCTCTAGCATCTCATCCAAACAATCCGAATCTCGTCTACTTGCACTTGCCTCATTGCATCGCCTCTTGCCATCTGTCGACCAAAGAGTTGGAGATTGTTTCGAAGATCAGCACCAAGTCCGATTCTCACGGTTACGACACCGTTGTGCCCATCGCGCTTCGCTTGGATCCTTCTCCAATTCCTTTTTCTACCGCAACCCAATTGTACCGGTCCGGTTTAGTTCGGTCTAAATTTCGGAATGTGACCTTACGGGGTTTCCTATTTATTTGCTTTTTTTTCGCTTTTGTTGGTTTCCTATTGATTTTCTTTTTTTTCGTTTTTGTTTTAGAGAAGAGAATGTACGGATAAGGTTTGAGATATATAAATTCAATTCCTTTTAGAATCTTTAGCGTAATAAATAACAAGTTAATGGGTTCTAAAAAGTCCAACCGGCCTAAATTAATTCTGTGACACCGTCGATTCATGAATTTTGGTAGAAAGATGTATTATGCATTCGCCATTCGATTCATGGATTTCATAGGAAAAAGATATACATGTGGCATTTACTTAATTCCATTTAATAAAATTTAATTTAGTAAATTTCAGTGACCATCATCTATATTATAAAATTTTATTTATCTAAATAATTTATAGTTTCAAAATTTACTAAGAAAATACGTAATGTAATCACAATTGTAATAATGTGTTTTGAAAATCTAAATTATAAGGCTTCGAAATAGGTGGCTTTAGCAGAAGAATCATTTGGGCCATAAAAATAAAAATACAGAAAACTTCATATGTCATTTTCAAATAAATAACTATTAAATTTAAAAAAACAAATGAGTGTTAAGTTAGCAATCGGGCTCTCCAAAGCCCATATATTATCGAATTATGGACTTGTCTATGATTATGGACCGAAAATTATGGACCGAAACCAGTCACAATATATAATTTATTTATTTTTCAGCAAGGGTCCATTTAAATTCCAGTTTAACTCCATATTTCGACAAAGATACATGTTTTAATGATTTTCCTGTTTGATTTTAAGATTTGTATTATTACATCCGTCCTACATGACTTTTACATGCATGCAGTATGCACGCATGTGTGTAATTAGTTTGGGAAAGTGTCCTTACGGAGTTTCCTATTGATTTTTTTTTTTGGTTTTAGAAAAAATAATATTTGTGTAAGGTTTGAGATATTTTTCTGTTATGCTTTGTTCTATTCCTTCTTTACAATACATATAAATTCAAATTCTTTTGGACTAACAATAAATAGTAGATTCTTTCGATAATGGGTAGCAAATTATTTAAATTATATATTGTCAGCAAGCCGTATAGATATTTTTTTTTACCCGTTTTTTTTTTGTTGGTAATGGTTATGTATTAGATATGAAAAAACACTTGGTCCTTACAAGAGTGTTGTCCGAAAATAGGTAAGACAGTAATCAAAGTCGTGTGAACCAGAGACATAGAGTCGTACTAGCCAGTTCCGGACGAGTCGGTCTAAGCCCGGCCATCTTGGTGCGGAAGGAGCGATCCACTTCTTTTTGGAGCAAGGATAAATCTTTGAAGCTCGAACTCTGCAGCCTCGCATTCCTTTCATGCCAAACCGTGCAGATGAGAGGCTGCCAAGTGATACAAGCACCCCAAAAACTTGTCCTTTGTGATAACCTGTAAACTTCACAAATAAAAAAAAAACTTGGTCAGGGGCTGACCAGGAGTTGGTCAGGAGCCGACCAACACTGGCTGACAAAATTCTGATGCAGGCAAACCAAGAGAAAAGAGAGGAAGAAAGGGGGTTGTCTTTCTGATATAGAAATGACAATAACTTAGTGATTCTCTTTGATAATTCAATAAACAAAGAATGGAGTATATATGCATTCACATTCTCATAAGAGTGAGTGAACCATAAAACCATCATATGTATGAAATAAATCCTCACTAAACAAACCTTATTGACAGATAGGCAGCACGCGGAAAACTAGCCAAACACCACAGTCGGTCTGCATAGAAAGAAACATTGGCTGCCCCATAAATGAACAGTTCCAAGACTAAACGAACTTACCCTCTCCGCATTCAGCATCACTACAAAAGTCTTAGCTGAAGATAAAATCATGTATGTTCGAACATCAGATCAGGAAACACCCCCAAGGCATCGCAGAGAAGCTTAGGTCTTCGCAGTCTGCGTTCGGAATTCCTTTCCGGGGGCTAACAAGATGAAAGCACACCTACTCATAGCACCCCATCTGATCCTCCGTTCAACGGTTCCTACTATACTGAAGAGTAACAAAAGAAGCAAATGAGGAAACTATAGTAGCTGCAAGATCAAAAGTTAAAACCGAACAAATTATAAATTTGACACCACAGACATTTTAGATCGGTGAAAGAGCAAAAAAAGTTATGCGATGGTCCAATGAATTGAATCAATGACCCCCTTTGTTTTGATCTGTTGTCTTTCTGGATATAGAAATGACAATAGCTTAGTGATTCTCTTTGATAGTTCAATAGAAAAAAGAGTAGCGAACGACAGCTTGAAATTAAACGCAGCTTCTTCTGAATCGAGTATGCATCCACATTCTCATAAGAGCGAGTGAGCCATAAAACTTGATAATGTCTCCCAGATATTAAGAGTTTAAACGGTGAAGAACCTAGGAACATAACCCAATTAGTAAATTATCTTGTATCATGCTGGCGTGTATAGATCCTCATACCTCCCAGCAGTCACAGGCAAATGAAGAATGATCACATGTATGAAATAAATTTTCATCTAATCAGTTAACAATTACTGATAGACAGGCATCACACAAAAAACCAGCCAAACACCACAGTCCGATCTGGCATAGAAAGAAACATCGGCTGCCCCACGAACCGAAGGAAAAATCCGAAGAAAGAAAACTATCAACAGTTCCAAGACTAAACCAACCACCCTCTCTCCCCATTCAGCATCACTGCCAAAGCCTTAGCTGAAGATAGAACCGCGTGGTGGAACGAAGAAAATGTTCGAACATCAGATCAGGAAACACCCCCAAGTTATCGCAGAGAAGCCTAGGTTTTCGCAGTCTGCGTTCGGAATTCCTTTCCGGAGGCTAACAAGCTGAAAGCACACCTACTCATAGCACCCCATCTGATCCTCCGTTCAACGGTTCCTACTATACTGAAGAGTAACAATGTGCAGGGCCGTTCTAACTCCTATGAACAATACAATGCCACTCTAAACGGATTCATCGCTTGTCATCACAAAATTTGACAGGCACATGTCGGATATTCAAGCTTATATGTCCCAAGGCAATCGGCATCAATCCAGATCAAAATAAGCCATTTTTGGGCATAAAAGTAGCACGATTGCTTCGAACCTCAAAATGGGTCATGTCTTCCATCTTCGAATTACGGCGACAAGATTCCGGTGCCTCTACAACCGAGATTTCTCTAGTTTGGACCAAATTGAACAAAAGGGTAAAAGCCGATTACTTTCTATAACCCCGAATTTCATCGAGCCAGAACCCAAATTACGTAGCGAATCAACCGAAAAAAAAAAGAAGGGCAATTCAGCAAAGTTACCGGATTGTAAGAGACGACGGTTGAGGAGCACAAACCAGCGAGACGGAAGCGGCGGACGGTGCAGTTTGATTTGACGAATCGGGCTGCCAGAACGCCTAGCAGATTCAAGTGAAGATTCCTAAATTTCCACATTTTAACAGTTAATCTACATTATTAAGGCGTAAATTATCCGTATGTCGCCCTTTTGATGTTCTAATGTTCCTAAATTTGCTTTAGCCTTTACACTCTACGTTATGGATGTCAATTCTACATTTTAACCATTTTATTAATGCTTTCATCTTATTTTATTTAGTTTTAATTAATCCTTAAATCATTTTACTTATATCCTAATCAAAAAAATATTTTGATTTTGATTTTGATTTTTCATTATATCTCTATAATAAATGACTGAAGGAAGAGTGGATCAATAAGAAACGGATAGAAAACTTGGCAAAAATATTTATTTATTCAGTCGGCTACTCATCTTTATCCATTTATGTATTTTAAATATATTTTTACGTTATAGAATTGGACAGACACTAAAGATAAACAGATGGGCAAGCATGGCTTCAATAGTATTTTTATATCTGCTTTATGCCGTCATTACAGTCCACGTGTCTCCGATATCGAATCCAATGGTCGCGATCTATAATCTCATCTCAGTCTGTCTACCGTATCGCCGTGTACGTAAGTACACTCTATCTTACCCTTTTACAGGTTGAAAGCAATCAAGAGGATTTGTGACATAACACAAAAATATTCACACGTCTTCCCAATATTTTTGTTTTATTTCAGAAATCACACCCATATCTTCAATCTCACATATTCCACCCCACACCTCTCAAACGTGGTATTATTACATCGAATGTAGTTTTACCCGGAATTCGAAATCATGGCATTTTTACAAATTAATATCATATTTTTTGTCAAGTCAAACTATGTTACGATTATAGTATCCAAAAACATTACAATACATTTTCATTTCCAAAGTATCATAAAATTTTAGATTTATACTAATCTTCTAAAGTACAAAAAAATGCTCACCATTATTTAATTTTTGAAAAAAAATTTGTACCACTATCCACATATGAAAAAATCCTCAAAATTGGAAAAATGTAAATTATTTTATTATATTTTAATTAAAATTAAAGTATTTTACTTATATTCTAACCTGATTTATTACTGTATCCCCATAATAATTTACTATAAAAAAAATGGGTAGAAAACCTGGCGTTAAAAAACTATTCAATTCTTCAAGATACAAATGTATATGTGTGGGTGTGTGTGTGTGTATATATATATATTATAATTCACACGATTCTTTATTTCAGTTTTCCATTTTCCCTCCACATCTTTATTATTTTCTCCCCAATGTCTAAGGAGCAAGAAGCCGCCGGCGATAAGAACGAGGAGAACGCCGACTTGCCGCCGGTGAAGAGAGATCAGAACGCGGACTCATCGCCGGTGAAGAGCGAGGAGTACGCCTACCTATTGCCGGAGAAAGAACAAGAAATTCCTCCGCAGAACAGGAACAAAAACCTCCGGAAAAAACAACAACGGATGAGACAAGAACGACATAGAAAAAGAAAATATATACTAAAGATCGCAAGGAGGGAGAAGGAAGAGAAGAAAATATCGCATCTCTAGGGTTTCAAATTCTCCCATGGTTTCAGTTTCTCTCTGCATTTCTTTCTTGTTTTCCCGAGAAAATAAACGACGCTCCAATGATGAACTACCAAATTTGCCCTGTAAATATTTTTGAGCCGGTTTAATTTGGTTATGCCGTTAATAAAATGCGTGGTCCGGTTAGGTTTTGGTTTCCTGTTTGATTTTAAGATTTGCATTATTATTCCGTTGAACGTAGTAAAAACTACATCGTCCTACACG